>NC_056743.1:485672500-485798019 GCF_019279795.1 Protopterus annectens | reverse complement strand
CTGACAATTGGGGGTGAAATCCCCCGTTACGTGTCACCCTAACAATTGGGGGTACAATCCCCCTGTTACGTGTCACCCTGACATTTGTGGGGTGAATTCCCCCGTTACTTCTCACCCTGACATTTGTGGGGTGAAATCCCCCCGTTACGTGTCACCCTGACATTTGTGGGGTGAAATCCCCCCGTTACGTGTCACCCTGACATTTGTGGGGTGAAATCCCCCCGTTACGTGTCACCCTGACACTTGGGGCGAAATCCCCCCGTTACGTGTCACCCTGACACTTGGGGTGAAATCCCCCCGTTGTGTCACCCTGACACTTGGGGGGGCGAAATCCCCCATTACGTGTCACCCTGACACTTGGGGGGGCGAAATCCCCCCGTTACGTGTCACCCTGACACTTGGGGTGAAATCCCCCCGTTACGTGTCACCCTGACACTTGGGGGGGCGAAATCCCCCCGTTACGTGTCACCCTGACACTTGGGGGGCGAAATCCCCCGTTACGTGTCACCCTGACACTTGGGGGGCGAAATCCCCCCGTTACGTGTCACCCTGACACTTGGGGTGAAAACCCCCAGTTATGTGTCACCCTGACACTTGGGGGGGCGAAATCCCCCCGTTACGTGTCACCCTGACACTTGGGGGCGAAATCCCCCCGTTACGTGTCACCCTGACACTTGGGGGGTGAAATCCCCCCGTTACGTGTCACCCTGACACTTGGGGTGAAATCCCCCCGTTACGTGTCACCCTGACACTTGGGGGGGTGAAATCCCCCCGTTATGTCACCCTGACACTTGGGGGGGTGAAATCCCCCCGTTACTCGGCGCTGATACTACTTGAGACTATTCGGAGCTGGTCCCCCAGTCTTTTGGAACTGGCGGAGAAGTCAACTCGGGCCTGATCGGTCTCTTCTCGGTCTTCGAGGATGTCCGATTCGGATATAGACAGGGTGCTTCAAAGGCTGTTTCAGTCTCCAGTCTTCCAAAAGTTAGTCTCGGTTCCAGCCCAGTCGGCTCCGGAGCCGATTGTCCAACCTGTTGTCTTGGTTCCTACTCCAACAGCCTTGTCACCGTTGGAGTCGGTGCTGGTGGAGCCGGTGGAGGTTTTCAGGTCGGCTCCGACCCTTACTCCAACCCCGACCTTCAGGTCGGAGTTCGGTACACGGACCTCTTCGGTTGGCCCCGGGGGTGACTCTTCGGGACTGATGGTTTTGGTTCTGAGCCTCCCTCTCAGTGCGTCGGCTGCAGGGGTGCCGTCTACTGTTGTGGCCTCGGGGGTTGGACCTTCCCAGGACGGGGGGGGGGGTCCGGCCTTCAGGGCCATGAGGAGTGCTTTGGCCAAATCTTCCTTGGCTACCTCCACCATCTCTCTGGCACCTTCCCTTGGCACGGAGACTGGTTCCTTTGTAGTCCCCCTGTCTCAAGACAGCGGAGCCCTGGGGCCTGAGGTCACCCCCATTGGGGGTTCCCCCCTTCCTGGAGGTCCTTCCAAGGCTTCTTCAGAGGAACCTCCCAGGAAGAGACAGTGCAAGAGGAAGCACGTCGACTCCCCGGATGAGTCTCTCACCTCAGACACCTACCTCGATGATGCGGAGGGGTCCCCCAAGTCGTCCTCGGATGATGTCTCCTTTGCGGACATCTTAGAAATCCTGAAGCAATGAGGCGACTGGCAGTCCAAACCCCCTTCTGCTGAGGAGTCGGTATTCCTCAAGGCCTTCGGGGCTCAGCCCTCTGCCACCTGGGTGTCTCCGCCCTTCGATGAGCTTCTGGATTTGATCTCTCGAAGGGCGTGGGAGCACCCGGATTCTGTGGAACCGGTGCCAGCTCGCCCTAATAAATTTCTTTCAGCCCCCCCCCGAAAAGGAATTCCTCTCTAAAGGTGTGGCTGTAGATGCCCTGGTGGTGGCATCTGCTACCCAACAAGATGTGGCAGAGGCGTCTACGTCCGTCCATCCTCCTAATAAAGAGTCAAGGAGCATGGATCAGTACGGGAAGCGCACCCTTACTTCAGCAGCCTTTACTTTAAGGTCTCTGAAATATGTGACGCACTTCACCAGACTTCAGAGGGATCTGGTCAAGGAACTTTCAGATACCCTCTCTGGTAACCTACCTGAGCAGTTGGCCCAGACGGTTAGCTCTCAGCTGGCTACCTTATCATCATTATCGAACTCGTCCATGAGGCTCATTTCGTATGCAGCCGAGGGGAGGTAGAGCGGCGGGAACAGGTGTTGCTCTACGGAGACAAGCCTGGCTCTGCCTGTGTCACTTTGCGGAGGCCTTCAAGTCTTCCTTTGCCGATGCTCCCTTTGATGGGTCCTCTTTGTTTGGACCCAAGGTAAAGGACACCTTGACCCGCTGTGAACAAGAGGGTAAGACTTTGACTGCCTTAGGGGCACGCTTTTCCACTCTCTTCCGACCTTATCCCAAGGCTAGAAGAGGGGGGAAAATGTGGTTCCGTAAATCCCAAAAGACTTACCCCTCACAGCAGGATGATTTCCCTTCTAGAGGCAGAGGAGGGGGAAATTTTTCAGGAAGACGCCGTCCCAGAGGTGGCAGAGGCCCCCGCAACACTGGAGACTGCGAGTCCTTTCATGGCTCCTCAACCTTCCAGCATCCTTGAAGGATTGCCCGACTGCGCCGCTCCGGAGCCAGTCGGGGGTCGTTTTTCGAGGCACCTAAAGGCCTGGGAAAATATCACTCAGGACCGATGGGTGCTCCAAATCATTGCCGGAGGTTACACCATCCCTTTTTCTCAGCCCCCCCACCATCCCGGAAAATCTCGGACCCACCACCCAGTCAACGGGATCTCGCAGCCATCGAAATCTCAAAGCTGCTTCAAAAAGGAGTCATCCAACCAGTCCCCGAAGACCAGACCGGATCAGGGACTTACTCAAGATTCTTTTTGGTGCCAAAAAAGACCGGGGACATGAGGCCCATCTTGGATCTCAGCAAACTCAACCGTTCTGTCATGAAGTCCAAGTTCCGGATGGTCACCTTACAATCCATTCTCCCGCTGCTGGAGGAAGGTGTTTGGATGTGCTCCATAGATCTCCAGGACGCTATTATCATATCCTGATAGATCAGGCATCCAGAAGACACTTGCGCTTCAGCCTGGGAGACAGTCATTTCCAGTTCCGTGCACTGCCCTTTGGTCTCACCACAGCCCCCAGGGTGTTCACCAAATGTTTGGCGGTGGTGACTGCTCACCTGAGAAGTCTAGGATTCCAGGTGTTTCCATACCTAGATGACTGGCTCCTAACTGCCACCTCCAGGCATCTACTCTTACAGAACCTAGCAGCCACTATATCTCTAGGCAACTCCCTAGGAATCACCTTCAATTGGGAAAAGTCTGTGTTGCTGCCATCTCAGCGCATACAGTTTATCGGAGTAGAGATAGACTCAAAGCAAATGCGGGTCTATCTTCCTACAGAGAGGATAGAAATATTACAGTCTCAAGTTCGAGCATTGCTCCTCAGATGCCGAGCCCCAGCCAGGATGGTCCTACAACTGTTGGGTTCCATGTCGGCTACCGTTCTCCTAGTTCCCTTAGCAAGACTGCATATGAGGATTCTCCAGTGGCTCCTGTCAGTCCAGTGGTCTTATCAGGATCTCCCTCTCAGTCACCTCATTCTGATCATGGAGACGTGCAAACAGGATCTCCATTGGTGGCTTCTTTCCTCCAACCTGGATCAGGGATGACCCTTCGTTCCTCCACCTCTAGTGGCCACTTTGACTACGGACTCCTCCCAGACGGGGTGGGAGGGACATTACCTGGGCAGGTCAGTCCAAGGCAAGTGGCACCCCGACGAGAGTTCCCTCCACATCAACATACTGGAAATGAGGGCGGTGCTTCTATTGCTACAAGCACTACACAGTTACCTCCCCCAGGGCATGATTGCCATTCAGTCCAACAACATGTCAGTAGTCTGGTACCTGAACAAGCAGGGAGGGATCAGTCCTACCCCCTTTGCAGAGAGGCCATGAAAGTATGGGATTGGGCGATTGCAACCAACCGTTTCTTGGTAGCAACACACATTCCGGGGAGATCCAATGTGATAGCCGACAGACTGAGAAGAACTTTTAGTTATGTACTTACCATAACTTTAGATGTTTGGGATCCATCTCGCCTACATTCTGTACTGATGGGTTCGGAGCCAATCCTCGGCTCCGACTCGGCACGCTATACTATAGAGCGAAGTCTCTTATTGGCTGAGCTATTCTACATCCCAGGATGCACCACCACAGCTTCCCCAGATCTTGTTTGTCCGCACACATGCACACACACATAGACTGTTGATATAATATTGCCAGGTTTTTCAAGATGAAACGGCTAAACTTGAACCGTCCGGTCTCTTCTGATCTCCAAAGCAGGGGGAAGGAGGGTGGGTTATTAGGAATGTAGGCGAGATGGAGCCCAAACATCTAAAGTTATGGTAAGTACATAACTAAAAGATGTTATGTGATCCTATCTCGCCTACATTCTGTACTGATGGGACAGCGTCCCTAGCACCTGATTCCTGGGTGGCTCACTGGAAAACACTCCTGAGAACTGTGGAACCAAAGGAAGCTCGCCCCCGAGATGCCACGTCCAATTTGTAATGAGAAATAAATGTGTGAGGAGAGGACCAGGTAGCCGCAGCACAAATGTCACTAATGGCAAGCTTAGAATGAAAGGCTGTCGAAGTAGCCATAGCCCTTGTAGAATGAGCTTTCACTGAGTTTGTAAGTTCTTTATTAGAAAGGAAGTAAGTATGGCTGATACAGTCCCTGATCCACTTGGCAATAGTGACCTTCGTGACGGCTTTGCCCAATTTATTGTCCGAAAAGGACACAAACAACTGATCTGTTTTCCGTGTTTGGTGCATCCTATCTAAATAGAAACGCAATTGCCTGTGAACATCCAATGAGTGGAAGATGTATTCCACTCTGAGTAGTTTGGGAAGAAAACTGGAAGTTCCAATGACTGTTGAAGACAAAAACTAGAACAAACCTTGGGAACAAAGGATGGATTAGGCCTGAGGGATACTCTATCCTTGTGAAAACCAGATAAGGTGGTTTGACACATAGGGCTTGAAGTTCCGAAACTCTTCTGGCTGATGTAATTGCCACCAAAAAAGCAGTCTTCCAAGAAAGAAATTTCAAGTCACAAGTTGCTGCCGGTTCGAAGGGGGAAGAGGTCAAAGCACCTAACATGACATTAAGATCCCACGGTGGAGCGGGATGAGAAATCGGAGGTCGTAGCAGCCCAGCACCTTTCATGAAGGCTTTACACAACTTATTGCTCATCAAAGGTGGGTCTATACTTTCATGAAAATTAGAAATAGCTGCCAATTGAACCTTGATGGTAGAGACCGAAGAACCTTGATTGAATAAAGAAGCTAAAAACTTCAAAACTTCTGGCACCGGGGCAGTAATGGGATCTAATCCCCGGAGTTGGGCCCAAATAGCGAATCTCTTTGATTTGCTGTTATACATTTTTTTAGTCGAAGTCTTGTGGGCCGAGGACAAGATATGTATGACTTCCGAGTCCAAAACATGGTTCCTGACTATGGTCGGAAGTGGAGGAGCCAAGCTGTTAACCTCAACGAGTGAAGGGACTGATGAAGCTGTCCCGACTGGTGGATCAAGAGGTCTGGAACCTGGTCCAGGAACCATGGACCGTCCAGTGCGTATTTCCGAAGAAAGGGCAGCCAGACTTGACGAGGCCAGTATGGGGCAACTAAAATCATCTTGCTCTGCAAGTGAATCACCTTCTGGATCACCCTGGGAAGAAGGGGAACTGGTGGAAAGGTGTACAGTAGGCCGGTGGGCCAAGCTTGGACTAGGGCGTCCTTGGGAAACTCCCCTGGAACTGGGGTGAGAGAGAAGAACTGTTGACATTTCATGTTGAGAGGAGTTGCAAAGAGGTCGCAACAAGGAGTTCCCCATCTTCTGAAAATCTGAGTTGCCACTCTGTCGTTCAGAGACCACTCATGCGGGGAGAGAATAGTTCTGCTCAGTCTGTCGGCTATCACATTGGATCTCCCCAGAATGTGTGTTGCTACCAAGAAACGGTTGGTTGCAATCGCCCAATCCCATACTTTCATGGCCTCTCTGCAAAGGGGGTAGGACCTGGTCCCTTCCTGCTTGTTCAGGTACCAGACTACTGACATGTTGTCGGACTGAATGGCAATCATGCCCTGGGGGAGGTAACTGTGTAGTGCTTGTAGCGATAGAAGCACCGCCCTCATTTCCAGTATGTTGATGTGGAGGGAACTCTCGTTGGGGTGCCACGTGCCTTGGACTGACCTGCCCAGGTAATGTCCCCCCCACCCCATCTGGGAGGCGTCCGTAGTCAAAGTGGCCACTGGAGGTGGAGGAACGAAGGATCGCCCCTGATCCAGGTTGGAGGAAAGAAGCCACCAACGGAGGTCCTGTTTGCATGTCTCCGTGATCAGAATGAGGTGACAGAGGGAGATCCTGATAAGACCACTGGACTGACAGGAGCCACTGGAGAATCCTCATATGCAATCTTGCTGAGGGAACTAGGAGAATGGTAGCCGACATGGAACCCAACAGTTGTAGGACCATCCTGGCTGGGGCTCGGCATTTGAGGAGCAATGCTCGAACTTGAGACTGTAATATTTCTATCCTCTCTGTAGGAAGATAGACCCACATTTGCTTTGATTCTATCTCTACTCCGATAAACCGTATGCGCTGAGATGGCAGCAACACAGACTTTTCCCAATTGAAGGTGATTCCTAGGGAGTTGCCTAGAGATATAGTGGCTGCTAGGTTCTGTAAGAGTAGACGCCTGGAGGTGGCAGTTAGGAGCCAGTCGTCTAGGTATGGAAACACCTGGAATCCTAGACTTCTCAGGTGAGCAGTCACCACCGCCAAACATTTGGTGAACACCCTGGGGGCTGTGGTGAGACCAAAGGGCAGTGCACGGAACTGGAAATGACTGTCTCCCAGGCTGAAGCGCAAGTGTCTTCTGGATGCCTGATCTATCAGGATATGATAATAGGCGTCCTGGAGATCTATGGAGCACATCCAAACACCTTCCTCCAGCAGCGGGAGAATCGATTGTAAGGTGACCATCCGGAACTTGGACTTCATGACAGAACGGTTGAGTTTGCTGAGATCCAAGATGGGCCTCATGTCCCCGGTCTTTTTTGGCACCAAAAAGAATCTTGAGCAAGTCCCTAATCCGGTCTGGTCTTTGGGGACCGGTTGGATGACTCCTTTTTGAAGCAGCTTTGAGATTTCGATGGCTGCGAGATCCCGTTGACTGGGTGGTGGGTCCGAGATTTTCCGGGATGGTGGGGGGGGGGCTGAGAAAAAGGGATGGTGTAACCTCCGGCAATGATTCGGAGCACCCATCGGTCCTGAGTGATATTCTCCCAGGCCTTTAGGTGCCTCGAAAAATGACCCCCGACTGGCTCCGGAGCGCAGTCGGGCAATCCTTCAGGGATGCTGGAAGGTTGAGGAGCCACGAAAGGACTCGCGGTCTCCAGTGTTGCGGGGGCCTCTGCCGCCTCTGGGACGGCGTCTTCCTGAAAAATTTCCCCCTCCTCTGCCTCTAAAAGGGGAATCATCCTGCTGTGAGGGGTAAGTCTTTTGGGATTTACGGAACCACATTTTCCCCCCTCTTCTAGCCTTGGGATAAGGCTGGAAGGGAGTGGAAAAGCGTGCCCCTAAGGCAGTCAAAGTCTTACCCTCTTGTTCACAGCGGGTCAAGGTGTCCTTTACCTTGGGTCCAAACAAAGAGGACCCATCAAAGGGAGCGTCAGCAAAGGAAGACTTGAAGGCCTCCGCAAAGTGACACAGGCGGAGCCAGGCTTGTCTCCGTAGAGCAACACCTGTTCCCGCCACTCTACTCGCCCCCTCGGCTGCCTACGAAATGAGCCTCATGGACGAGTTCGATAATGATGATAAGGTAGCCAGCTGAGAGCTAATCATCTGGGCCAACTGCTCAGGTAGGTTACCAGAGAGGGTATCTGAAAGTTCCTTGACCAGATCCCTCTGAAGTCTGGTGAAGTGCGTCACATAATTCAGAGACCTTAAAGTAAAGGCTGCTGAAGTAAGGGTGCGCTTCCCGTACCAATCCATGCGCCTAGATTCTTTATTAGGAGGATGGATGGACGTAGACGCCTCTGCCACAGCTTGTTGGGTAGCAGATGCCACCACCAGGGCATCTACAGCCACACCTTTAGAGAGGAATTCCTTTTCGGGGGGGCTGAAAGAAATTTATTAGGGTGAGCTGGCACCGGTTCCACAGAATCCGGGTGCTCCCACGCCCTTCGAGAGATCAAATCCAGAAGCTCATCGAAGGGCGGAGACACCCAGGAGGCGGAGGGCTGAGCCCCGAAGGCCTTGAGGAATACCGACTCCTCAGCAGAAGGGGATTTGGACTGCCAGTCGCGTCGTTGCTTCAGGATTTCTAAGATGTCCACAAAGGAGACATCATCCGAAGGACGACTTGGGGGACCCCTCCGCATCATCGAGGTCGGTGTCCGAGGTGAGAGACTCATCCGGGGAGTCGACGTGCTTCCTCTTGCACTGTCTCTTCCTGGGAGGTTCCTCCGAAGAAGCCTCGGAAGGACCTCCAGGAAGGGGGGAACCCCCAATGGGGGTGACCTCAGGCCCCAGGGCTCTGCTGCCGAGACAGGGGGACTACAAAGGAACCAGTCTCCGTGCCAAGGGAAGGTGCCGGAGAGATGGTGGAGGTAGCCAAGGAAGATTTGGCCAAAGCACTCCTCATGGCCCTGAAGGCCGGACCCCCCCCGTGTCCTGGGAAGGTCCGACCCCTGAGGCCACAACAGTAGATGGCACCCCCGCAGTTGATGCACCGAGAGGGAGGCTCGGAACCGAAACCATCAGTCCCGAAGCGTCACCCCCGGGGCCGACCGAGGAGGTCCGTGTACCGAACTCCGACCCGAAGGTCGGGGTTGGAGTAAGGGTCGGAGCCGACCCGAAAACCTCCACCGGCTCCACCAGCACCGACTCCAATGGTGCCGAGGCTGTTGGAGTAGGAACCAAGACAACAGGGTGGACAATCGGCTCCGGAGCCGACTGGGCTGGAGCCAAGACTAACTTTTGGAAGACTGGAGACTGAAACAGCCTTTGAAGCACCCTGTCTATATCCGAATCGGACATCCTCGAAGACCGAAAAGAGACCGATCGGGCCCGAGTTGACTTCGCCGGTTCCAAAAGACTGGGGGACCGGCTCCGAATAGTCTCAAGTAGTATCGGCGCTGAGGGAGATTCCACCAGCACAGCAATTTCCCTCGGAGCTGACGGGGACTTCGGCGCCGAGGTAGAAGAGTCTGAGCGAGCGACCTTTCTCGGCTCTGAATCCAATGGAGCCAGAGAAGGTGACCCGCCTCTCGATGCTCAATTGCTCGGCTCTGAAGACAGAGGAGTCGAGGCTGGAGGCATCAAGGCAGACCGTTCCGACCTCGGCTCCGAAGTCCGTGGAGCCAACGGAGAAGCCTGCCTTGATTTTTTTGCTGTCGGCTCCGACGTACTGGTCGGAGCCGAAGACGACTTCTTCCTGGAGGGAGAGGGGGAAGAAGATAAAGCCTCCTCAAAAGAAGGGGTGATAAGCCCCTTCAGTATCAATTTGTTTTTCCTCTCTTGGAGGACACGAGAAGAAAAAGCGTGGCATACACTGCAAGACTCTTGAAGGTGCTTAGGGCCTAGGCAATAAACACATAGAGAGTGGTCATCCGTGATTGACATTTTGTACCCACACTTGGTACATTTTTTAAACCCCGAAGGCCTATGTTCCTTCGACATCACCACAATGGTACACACCAAAACCAGACTAAGGAAAAACAACTAACCACACAGAGATGCCAAATCCCTCTAATTTAAACAGGATAGGCCAGTAAATCAGACACAGACTGAAACTATAACACAGCTCTAGAAGAGCGCGAGGGCAAGGCCCCTCTAACTAAAATGGGACCTTGACGTTAGAGGAACAAATACCACACAAAAAACTTTAAGCAACAAAGGAGGCTGTAACACGGCCTGAAGTAGAGCGCGAGGAAACCCCTACTATTTAAGCGGGAACCTAACACTAAAAATAAATTCACACAAACTTTCAACAAACCACACAAAACAATAAGTAGCTGTTAAAACAGCTTTTTTGGGTGAAAATTTTGACAGAAAATTTGTCAGTAAAAAGTACTTAGCTCAGCCAAGTCGAGACCACATCTATTGCTGTCAAGCGGCAACTGAGATCTGGGAAGCTGTGGTGGTGCATCCTGGGATGTAGAATAGCTCAGCCAATAAGAGACTTTGCTCTATAGTATAGCATGCCGAGTCAGAGCCGAGGATCGGCTCCGAACCCATCAGTACAGAATGTAGGCGAGATAGGATCACATAACATCTATTCTCTTCCCGCACGAGTGGTCTCTGAACGACAGAGTGGCAACTCAGATTTTCAGAAGATAGGGAACTCCTTGTTGCGACCTCTTTGCAACTCCTCTCAACATGAAATGTCAACAGTTCTTCTCTCTCACCCCAGATCCGGGGGAGTTTCCCAAGGACGCCCTAGTCCAAGCTTGGCCCACCGGCCTACTGTACGCCTTTCCACCAGTTCCTCTTCTTCCCAGGGTGATCCAGAAGGTGATTCACTTGCAGAGCAAGATGATTTTAGTTGCCCCATACTGGCCTCGTCAAGTCTGGCTGCCCTTTCTTCGGAAATACGCACTGGATGGTCCATGGTTCCTGGACCAGGTTCCAGACCTCTTGATCCACCGGTCGGGACAGCTTCATCAGTCCCTTCACTCGTTGAGGTTAACAGCTTGGCTCCTCCACTTCCAACCATAGTCAGGAACCATGTTTTGGACTCGGAAGTCATACATATCTTGTCCTCGGCCCACAAGACTTCGACTAAAAAAATGTATAACAGCAAATGGAAGAGATTCGCTATTTGGGCCCAACTCCGGGGATTAGATCCCATTACTGTCCCGGTGCCAGAAGTTTTGAAGTTTTTAGCTTCTTTATTCAATCAAGGTTCTTCGGTCTCTACCATCAAGGTTCAATTGGCAGCTATTTCTAATTTTCATGAAAGTATAGACCCACCTTTAATGAGCAATAAGTTGTGTAAAGCCTTCATGAAAGGTGCTGGGCTGCTACGACCTCCGATTTCTCATCCCGCTCCACCGTGGGATCTTAATTTCATGTTAGGTGCTTTGACCTCTTCCCCCTTCGAACCGGCAGCAACTTGTGACTTGAAATTTCTTTCTTGGAAGACTGCTTTTTTGGTGGCAATTATATCAGCCAGAAGAGTTTTGGAACTTCAATCCTGGGATGTAGAATAGCTCAGCCAATAAGAGACTTCGCTCTATAGTATAGCATGCCGAGTCGGAGCAGAGGATCGGCTCCGAACCCATCAGTACAGAATGTAGGTGAGATGGATCCCAAACATCTAAAGTTATGGTAAGTACATAACTAAAAGGTTCACTCTGGGATTCAGAACCTACATCACAAAAACAATGTGATGATGATTCTGATACAGGAAGATGTCTCTGATTCCTTCGATATTGTACAACCTCAGATTCTATAAGATAGGACCTAGGCTCAGAACAAATGCCTGTAATCTGACCAATCTGTTCCAAACCTTTTGCTATTTGTATTCTCACTGTTTCTCCTTCCCTCAACGGACGAAGTAATCTTCTCAATCTGTCATAACTGGACTTCTGGATGGTATGCTTCTTGGATACTTGAGCTTTGATGGTCTTATTGTTCTTAGCTTTAGGCCTTAATAAACTGGAACCAATAGGTAGCGAAGGTTTGCTTTGCCTGAAAAGTCTCATCAGGTGAGCCAAGAATATCATCACGAGGTATGTTTCTGAGATTAAGCAAATTCAAAAATACATCTGAGTTATCACACCTAGACCTTTCAAGTAATTGCTTTGCATGCTGCACTGCATGTTCAGCTAGACCATTTGACTATGAATATTCAGGACTGCTAGTGACATGTACAAAGTCCCATTTTCATGCAAATTTCTGAAATGTTGAAAAGTAAATTGAGTACCATTGTCAGAAATAACTTTGTGTGGACTACCATGGACTGAGAAATGATGTTTTAACCTAGTAATAACAGCAGTGGAAGTGATATTAGGTAATAGATCAATCTCAAACCAATGTGAATAAGAGTCTACTAATACCAAATAGTGTTAACTGTTCCACTTGAAGATATCAGTTGCAATGGTTGACCAAGGTAGTTCAGGAATTGGACTTAGCTGAAGTGGCTTTCTTTGGAAATGTGAGCTGGTACTATTGCATACTGAAGAAGAAGAAAGCACTTTATCAATGTCTTAAAGTAATAAGGGCCATAATACCAATTCTCTTGCTCTTCTCTTAGTGGATGCAAAACCTGGGTGACCACGATGCAAAATCTGGATATATTCTTGTTGTAAGAATGCAGGAACAACAATTTTAGGAACTTTGAAAATAATGCCATCTTCCATCAACATTTCATCTCTGTAAGAAAAATAAGTTTACACTTCAGGTGGTACACTAGACTGCTTTGGTGGTCATCCAACATAAAGATAGTGATTGAGCTTTTGCTAAATTGGATCAGTCTTTTTGTGATAGCTTAACTCACCAAGTCTAGTGGTAGAAAAATGATGCACTGCCATCATGTCAAAGTCAAAATTCTCTGCATCAAGCTGCTCTGTTGTATTTATAGGTGATCTGGATAAGGTATCAACCAGATAGAGGAATTTGCCTTTCATATAGACCATTTTGAAGTTGTACTTTTGCAATTTGAGCATCATTCTTTGTAATCTTGCTGGACCAGAATGCACTGGCTTCTTTAGAATAGTAACTAGAGGTTGATGATCTGTTTCAATCTGAGTAGCTCGACCATAAATATAATCATGAAACTTGGAACATGCAAATACTATTGCCAAAAGTTCTTTCTCAACTTGAGCATACTGCATCTCAGTTTGGGATGCATAGGCTACTGTCTACCCTCTTAGGTTCATAGGTAGGTACTAGGCTATTTGCCCTAGGGCCTATATAAGCCTAGCCATAAAGATCCCCTGGCTTTTGCCACCTGCAAAAATTTATTTTCCTGTGCCCCTGTCGAGCAGAGCCACAGAAGTGATCCCTGGGGTGAATTTCCTATTTCCCATCCAAACGTTAAGATTTTTCTTAAAGAGGGTTAATGAGGTGCTCTGCTTGACATGAGTGGGCAGTCTGTTCCAGAGTATGGGAAGTCTCTGGGACAGGAACCTATCCCTCCAGCATGTTTTGTTTATTGTTTTGACAAGGTTTAGGTCACTGGAGCATGTGGCTCGGATGGATTAGGATTTCTTTAAGTGTAGCATGTCCAACAGCTTTTTGTTTGACATGGCCATGTATGTTGGGCAGAGATCACGTCTGAGTAGGTGATATGTGACAGAGTAGAGCTGGAGTTTTTTGAGACGGTCTGCATAGGGCAACTGTTTGTGGCCAGTGATCCTCTTTGTGAGGTATTTCTGTGGCATTTCTAGTTGTTGTAGATGTCTTGTGAGGTACATACCAAACGGGGAGTTGTACTCTATAATAGGTCTAATGAGGGATGAGTAGAGAGGAACAATGACCTCCTTTATTCTGGATGAGACACCTTTTGTGATGAGGTGTGCCAAGTAGAAGGATTTCCTGACTACTGTGATGATGTGGTTATCAAAGGAGAGACCACTGTCCACCTGTGTCCCTAGGTCTCTTATTACACTTTCAGTGTTAAGTGGACTACCGCCTATGTGATAGTTCTTTGGCACATGATTTTTTCCCAAAGGGGATGACTATGCATTTTTTGGCATTGAGCTTGAGGCAATGGCTTTGACACCAGGTATCTGTCTCAGTAAAGCCCTTTTGTAGAATGTTCACATAATTTGGGGATTCAGTAATGGCTCCCAGTTTGCAGTAGTCTGCGAACTTTGTTAACCATAGACCCTCAGTGTTGGCCTGAACTTCAGAGAAGTCGATGCCAAACAAGAGTGGACCCACGACTGAGCCCTGTGGTACTCCACTTGTCACTGGTTTGGAGCCAGATTTGGAGTCGGCTACTTTCACGTTGTGGGTTCTGTCATTGAGCCAGTTGGCAACCCAGCACGTGACAGTTTAGTGAGTTTATCAATGATTCCAGAGTGGGGGATGGTGTCAAAGGCCTTGGCAAGGTCTAAATAGGCTGTGTGAACCACCTTACCCTCGTCCATGGCTCTGGTGACTGCTTCAAAGAAGTCAGTCAGATTTAGGAGACATGATCTGCCTTTCACAAACCCAAACTGGGTGGGGTCAAGAGTTAGAAGGTTACCAATGTCTTTGTTTATAAGTTCCATGATGATACATTCCATGGCCTTGCAGATCAGACTAATGGAGCGGTAGTTCCCGGGGTCCGTGGTGGATCCTCCCTTACGGAGTGGGATAACCACAGCTGTGCGCCATTCAGTAGGCACAAAGCCTGATTTGGGGGGGGCTATGATTGAACATGTTACTTAGGTGGGGTGCCAGTTTGTTTTGAAGTTCGCATAGAACACAGCCCGGGATGTTGTCTGGTCCCATGGATGCTGTATTCTTGATTTGGAGAGTGTGGTTTTTACCTGTGTGGCCGTGATTACTGGGACTTGGCATTCTTCTGGTGCTGAGATGGGCCCTTTAGTGGGGGGGTAAGAAGGGGGGTGAAATTAGCACTGAACCTGTCTGCCAGGATGTTGGCAATATCTGTTGGTTCAGTATATTTAGTGCCATTGTGCTGTAACTCAGAGCAGATCTGAGTGTTGCCATTGAGATTTTTGACATAACTACAGAATGCCTTATGGCTGTCTTTAGAATCTGTGGTGATTTTGTTCTCATAACTAGCTTTGGAGGATTTTATGAGGGATCTCAGCTTCTTACTGAGGCTGACAAAGGAGTTTTTCCAATTATGGGATTTTACTCTTTTTTGCAACAGTTTCTTCCTTCTGTTGTAGAGTTTGTTTATGGCAGGGGACTACCAGACTGGCTTCCTTTTTTTTGGAGGAGAACATCTTGGTTCTATTTGCGATGGCACGGTCCATGCACAAGTGTATGTGCTCGTACAGTGCATTGGCGTAAGATTCAGCAGTCATGCTTCTACTTCCTGTCTGCATGGGTGTCGTGAAATTTGCCAGTTCTGTCTTAAGAAGCACAAAGTTGGCTTTGGAGAAGTTTTTTACGGTGGTTACCTTAATGGGGGGTGGAGGCGGGATGTGGATGTCTACGGTGATTAGCTTATGGTCGGATCTCACCAATGAGGATCTGACCTCGTCCATGTTGGTAATGACCAGGTTTAGGTTATTTGTGCCCCTGGTGGGGGTACGGATAAGTTGATCCAAGGCATTGGAATTTATGAATTCCAAAAAAACATTGAGCAAATGTGTTGGTATAAGAGTAGTTTTCCCAGTTAATGACAGGGTAGTTGGTTGTACCTTAATATTTCCCATTACGTTAAGAAAAATGGAGTGGGAATTTTGGGGCATGGAGGGGGATCTGTAGCAAGCTACAATTTGGATTGCAGTCTTGCCTAGTGTTAGTTGCACCTAGAGGATTTCCGATGTATTATGTTGGGCAACTAGCCTGGAGGTGTGGATATCCTTGGTGAATGTGGACACTCCTCTGCCTTTAGTGTTAGGTGGCAGAAAGGTGTGGTATGAATTGTAGCCTGGTATTGCTGGGGTGCTCTCTGGAGCTTTCAACCAGGTCTCTGTCACTGCATAGATGTCGATGTTCTCCATTTTAAAGAGTGCCTCAAGTGAGTGCATTTTGAGGTTTGGACTTCTAGCATTGAGTAGCATTACCCTCAGAAAAACTGTGCCAAGACCGAATTTTGAAGCATCACAGGAAAGAATGACTAGTTTGTTCACATCATAGTATCTTAATGTAGGTGGGATAGCAATTTTCCCCTTAAGGTCTTCAAATGCCTTCTATTGCTGTTCTGACCATGACCATGCAACAGTTTTGCATACCAGCTCTCTTAAAGGTGCTGTTAACTCACTGAAAGCTGGTATAAACTTGCCTAAATAGTTGACCATCACTAGGAAATGCTGCAAAGCTTGAAGATTGTCTGGTGCTGACATATCAAAAATAGCTGCTTGCTTGGTCGGGTCTGGTCTTAAGCCTATACTGGTAAACAAATGACTTACATACTTCTGGAAATCTAAATTTGTACTTCAGAGGATTGAGCTTGAAGTTTACTTCACGTGCTCTGTCTAGAACTCTCTCTAGATTTCTGTCACGCCAATCATCTACTATTATGGCACAAGGATAACCCAAAAAAATTTGCTCTGTTGCATGCTTACAGACTTCACTTGCAGAATTTATTCCAAATGGCATTCTTAGGAATCTGTATCTGCCAAACAGAGTACCAAAAGTGGTTAGAAACAAGGATTTATGATCAAGCATCACTTACCAAAATGAACTCTTTGCATCCAAAATAGAAAAAAAAAAAAACAGTGGTATTTGGTATTAGAGCTGCAACCTTTTTGACTGTGCACATTGGATGATACGGTCTCTTCAATGCTTTGTTCAAATCTCTTAGGTCAATACATATTCTGATTTCATCTGAGCCTTTTTTGTGAGCTGCCACAATGGACAACACCCATTCAGTTGGTTCTGTGACTGGACAAATCACACCTTAATGCATCATTTTATCCAACTGAGCTTTAACTTTGTCTTGCATAGCTATCAGAACTCTGGTCTGACAACTGGAGTGACCTCTGTGTCTAACTTCATGGAATGCACAACTGAAAATTTGCCCAACTTGTCATCTAAAATATCAGCATTCTCTGAGAAAATGGTTTCAGAAAAATTAGAACTAGGAGATGCACTTATGTGATGAACGTCTATGGTAAAGGAAAGCAGATTCAATCTTTATCTGAGACCCAATAAAGACTGTACTGGCCTTTGAACTACATAGAATAACAAGTTGTAATAGCTCTTGGACAAATAACATGAAAGCATCACTGAGCCTTCGGTTTGAATTTCTTCACCTCCATAAGCAACAAGTTTCGCACAACTGACCACATTGAGTTCATAGGAAGTTACTAAGCTATTGGCCCTGAGGCCCTTATAAGCTTAGCCAAGAGTTTAGTCCATGCATAGACAAATCAGCACCCGATGCCCCTGTCCAGCAGGGACACGGGTGGAATCTCAGGGATGTATTTTCTAATTCCCATCCAGTTATCCAGGTTGTGCTTAACAATGGGTAAAGAGGTACTCTGCTTGATGTGGAGAGGGAGGCTATTCCTTATATGGGGAGTCTCTATGGGATAGTTGTTCATTAGTTCTCACTTTAGTAAATGTGTCTGCTGATATAACATTACGCTTTGAACCAGTGTCGACGTTAAGCTCTGTGGGTTTACCATTGATCTGAACAGTACAAAATACTTTGCTTTTCACACAAAAATTCACTGCATCAACTCTTTCACCAAGTACTGATACACCATCTACATAGAAAATTGACTGCTTCGGGTTTACATGATCAACTTGCTTTTTTATGTGACCTTTCTTTATAACTATGTGAAGTCTATTTGATTTGCAAAACTTTTGGAAATGGTTCCATTTTTTACACTTGTGACATTGCTGACCAAATGCTATGAATTTCTCTGTGTTAGATTCATGATTTGCACCACAACTGCAACAATTAACAATAAAACTAGATTTGGGTTTTGCTTATTCACGCTTGCACTGAACTGAGCTTGAGCCTGTTCCTTTAACTGAACTGGTCTTGGAACTTGCTGGAAAGCTCCACGGTTTCCCTGATGAGCCATAGCAGGATTAGTGGCTGCTATGTGCTTAGGCCTATTTCTATTTGCCACATGTTGCATGCTATCCACATTTGCTCTGGAGCCTACTGAAACCATGCTTTCGTCACTTGCAAGCATACTTGTGTGTTTTTCTGTCACTTCATGGATTTGACAAATCTCTATGGCTTTACTCGATATTAAATCACTATCATGATGCAAAATCTTTCTCACAGCAGCACTATTAATACCAAACACAAGTCTGTCCTTTATTAACTCATCTTTTAAGTGACCAAACCGACACATTTTGGCTTTGTTTCTCAGGTCAGTTATATAAGCTGCAAAATTTTCCCCTGGTTTCTGATCTGTTGTGTAAAACAAATGCTTCTCTACTGTAGTATTTGGGGGTTACACATTTCACTGAATTTGCACTTCAAACACTCAGGGTCTTCCCTTGATTCAGGATATACAACAATATGATGACTTTCACCTTCCCCTTCATATACTGCTGGTGCATACACAAATGAACGCTCTCTTTCTATGGCCTCTGACCCTGCTAGGTTTAGCAAAATGAATGCCCTGGTGAGTGCATCTCTGTCTGCATAAGCTGCTTGTATAAAAATATCATACTCTTGCTCAAATTCTATGCAATATTCTGATGAAATACAAGAGGTAAGGGCTTTCAAAATCCATCTGCTATATTAACACATACCAGTGAGGGGTTTTGCAGATAAGCGCAAACATACACCAAATTTTATGCCAGTATTTGTAACCTTGCACTTCTGAAATGCTGCTTTTGGACTTTCGAAATCATGCAATGGGCTCATTCTGCCCAACAACTCTCTCGAGCACTGTAGTATTCTTGAAATTACTGTATTGCAAGAAATCACCTATTATCGGTACAAGAAACATATCAAATAACTGCACAATACTTTGTGTAACTGGGTTTTGTGAACTAAGTCTCTAGGGCATTGTAATACTCTTGAAATTATTGTTCTGCTGAAGTAATTTACCAACATTTTAAAAAGCATTTCAAATAACTGTACAATGTGAATAAACTGAGCAAAATAAGCTCTAAGTCAATAACATTTAGAAGTAATTGCACTTTGTGAATAAACTGTACACATCACAGTGAAATTTTCCCAAAATGGCAGTACCATGCTAGGCAACTCTTTACAGTGCAAGACACACTTTGTAATGGCGGCACTTTGCGAACAGACACACCCAGGCACAAGAAACCTTTTGAAATTACCATACTTTAACTGTACTTCAAGAAATAGTTGCACTTTGCACATAAGAAAGTCTTTGAAATGCATACACAGTAATAAGCACACACTGTAAGCCCTTTTACACACTTTGAGATACTTCAATAACTTTAGTTATGCCCTTGATACAATATGAAGCCGTAGTTATGCCAAAACAGACTTTGCCAAAACGTGCACTTGCCTTGCTTTTTTATGCTCAATGTGCCCTTCTTTGTCCTTGTATTCGTTTGGTTCGTTTAATCTCTTCTCGTACCCATTGTACCTTTCTAGTGCTCATTCTACTCTAAACATGCCCATTTTGTCCCAAACACATACATTGTGCTTTAAACACACTCATTTTGCTTAAAACATGGTCATTTTCCTTTTTGGTTGATCATTTCATCAAATACTTTTGTTTTGGTTAATAAACCTTTTGTGCCTTCCGCTTGTTTAATAATGTGGTTTGTGCCCTTGTAATGCCCTGTTTTATCTTTCGTATAAAATAAACAGCTTGTATGATTTCTCATTACCTTTGAATCTTTTCTGGCTTTTTGTGCTTGTTTATATTTATTTCATCTTCACTGTCATCTCTGCACCTCATGGCTCCGAATATTATTCTCTGCAATCCCAGTTCTGACACCATGTCACTCTCCTACTTTGGACACAATACTTGTGTCTTATGTTAAAACAGCTTTATTTTATACAAACACATTATAATAGGAGTTTACTGACTTTAACTTAAGTAACTTAAATATAGACTAACTACTGTGATCATTCATGTTCTCTCTCTGGCTGCTCCCTCAAAATGGCACTAGGAATATCATGTGTCTAGCTTTTGTACATGCATGCACAGTTTTTGACATGCTTCTTAAAAACACAGCACACCTCACATATGCACTTTGATCTACAACATAGATAAAAAGATGCCTTTAAGAGCAGATATAGGCTAGCTGGTTGATTAGTATTCTCATCTCACAGTTTTCTCCAAGTCTTGGTTCAATCCGCTCTAGCTCACTTCGCTCCTTTTGAGAATAAAAAGACTCAATTCTGATATTGATATGGCCTTTAGGGAGGCCTATAAAGTGGCCGAGATATTCAAAACTAGAGGGTATAACCCAGATGATGTAGAAAATAGCTTGCATAGAGCCTTTAAACAGAGTAAGGGCACTATTAGACAAAATAACTATGAAAGTAGCAATAAATATGGGACTGAACAGGAGAGAATGTTTTTTGTTACAAAGTACACTAACTTCTCTATGATTGGTAATAAAATCATTATGGAATATTGGAATTTTATTAAAAAAGATATAACATCACTGAAAAATATAAAATTAATGACATCATAGAGAAAGGTGAGAAATATACAGGACTTTCTGCTACACAGCATATATAAAAGCCTTGTACTAATGAATTAAATGTTGTGAAGAATTTGGGAACATTCCTTGTGGAAAATGTGCTATATGTAAACATGTTGTAAATGAAGTGAATAAAATAAATGGCAAAATTTTTGATACAAAAGGCAAATATACATGTATGAGCAAAGGTGTTGTGTATGTCATATTCTGTGATTGTAACAAATACTATATTGGAGAAACAAAAAGAATGCTAGCAGATAGGATAAAAGAACATATTAGAGATGTTAAAAATAATAAAATTACTAGTCCTATTGCTGAGCATTTTAACTCAGTACACCATGGAAATATTGAGAATATAAAAGTGTCTGTTCTGGAACATGTTCCATTATATTATAATGATGTTGATAGGCAAAAAAATATGTTAAGACAAAAGGAATGCATTTTGATTATGAAATTTGGGACTTTGCATCCACATGGAATGAACAGAGAATGTAACTGGCAATGTCTTGTTTAAGACTGTGACTTTAAATATATTTAAGCTATGTGATTTGATAGTTTAATTATGTAATTGATTGATTACTTGTTTTTTGTATATATTGCAAGTGTTTTATGAGTTTTACTGTTTTACTCTGTAAAGGCTGTTGGCCGAGCTAGAGAAGGAACTGTTCAACGAAATAAATTTTATTGGAAGGTAGAGCTGGGACTCACTGATAGTCTTTGTTGTTTATATATATATATTTTGCTTGCTGTTGTTTTAATATGACAAGTGAGTCCATGTGCTCCTTTCCTAGAATATTTAGAGAGACTGGTATGGAGATGTTTAATCGGAATGGAGAAAATAGCAACTGTTCCAGTAATTTGCCTAATGACACTGGCACAACAATGATAAAGAATGTAGTACCAGAAGCCACAGGAGACTCAGGCTTTGGTATTATAAAGAAATGGGAAAATTCCAGGAAGAGAACTACTACCAATCCTTTTGCTATGGTAGGCAAAAAGAACATTATTTCAGATAATCCAGATGTACAGGATTTGTGTTCTAAACTTGAAAGATTGATTTTAAAGAAACATCTACTTTCTACAATATTGGCAGTCTTGAAAGATATATTGAACTGGATATAACACCTAGAGGGTTAAGGTCTATTAAGAATCCATCAACACCATTTGACCTTACTAATGAAGTAGAAGTTAAATTTCATGAACGATGGATAGCAGCTGCACATCGGTGCAGTTTAGAATGGGTGTCAATTTTAATTGAAAGAGACAATATGAAAAAGACAAACTTGTAGTTGAAACCAAACAAGTTTGTGAACAACTGGTAAATATTACATCAAATTCTACATTAGAGAATTTCCTCTCAGGCATTAACACCAAATTAAATAGTTATGAAAAGATCTGGTAGAAAGAAAAAATCTAAACTAACTAGAGACATTAGAGACTATGACCACAAGAGGCGTTTGTATTTCCTAGCTATCAAAGAAACAGGAGAAAGAGTGTCTCTTTTCAAAAGGAAATCCTGCTTCAGAAAAATATGCCAGTAAGAACTTCCTGTCTGGTGAAAGTGGAGCGTCTTCATGGGAAGAAGATGACAGAGAAACTTTTCCTAGACTGCCAGTTGCAGCAAACCCAGAAGCATTTCATAAAACCTACTCAGAATCGAATGGACATTATACCAATACCAGGAAAAGGGGCTGGAACAATCCAGAACGCCAGAGAGACTCGGGCGATGGACAACATAAGAAAGGTAGATGGACATAACTTACATAGTAATTATGTTGTTAACTTGTCCAGTTATAAACTAGACAAGATAGAAATGTCTGTTTTAGAGAAGGGTTTAAAATTTGTCCCCACATGCTTACCCAAAAGTATGAGGTTAAAACTGAATTGTTCCAACTATGCCGAAAAATGCATTTAAAGGAACACTTCTTTAGATTAAATAAAGCAACTGAGTTAGATACTAACTGTGATGTTTTACTTTCATTAGATAGTGAAACAGAAAGTGAAGAAAGTTTTTATTCATGTGCATCGGGTAGTGAAGATGAAAATAATGCTTATGACTTATTAAATACACATATGCTTAAAGATAATAACTATTTTTACCTCCATGTAAAAATTCTAATATAGTACGTTTGAATCTCTACTGAATACAATGTTAGAAAAGGAAATAGAGAGCTTTATGAATAAAAAGCATACTTATAATCTAACAAAATTGGAATGGGAAAAGCTGCAACAACTGAGTAAAAACTGCAATATAGTCTTTAAACAAGCAGACAAAGGGGAAAATTAGTTATATTAAACTCTCATGATTATTATAGTATGTGTATGCAACATCTAGATAACAACAATGTATATTGTAAAACTAACATTAATCAGCTATGTCAAGCAGAAAAAGATTTTGAAAAATTATTACAGAAAGGTGTGAGATTACACTATCTAAGTCAAATGGATATAAATAGAAAAATAAATGTAAAGAACAGAAAAATTGCAAAATTCTTTTGCCTACCTAAAATTCATAAAGATCTGAACCGACCACCTGGTCGGCCTATTGTGTCAGCTTTTGGATATTTTACTTATAATCTTTGCACCATGTTACATGAAATATTGATAAAGAAAGTCCTGTTGTTACCTTCTTATATACAAGATTCATATGATTTTCTAAGGAAAATAAAAGATATATATTGGGGTGAAAATATGTACTTTATTACGGTGGATGTAGAGAGTCTCTACACCAATATTTCCCATATTTTGGGCTTGGAAGCTATAAAATTCTTTTTGAATGATAGTCCTAAAACATATTATGTCCTGGAACTGGTAGAATTCTGCTTGAAAAATAATTTTTTTGAATTTAATGGCACTGTTTATAGACAAGTTACAGGTACTGCTATGGGGGCAGCGTTTGCACCAGCCTATGCTAACCTGTTTATGGGGCTATTTGAAAATGAACACCTGTATAGGTTGCCTTTCTTTCAAAATAATGTTCTAAGGTATTTTAGATTTATTGATGACCTAATTTTCATTTGTCATGGGGATTGGGATACATCAGATAACTTCATTGATGAATTAAATAATAACAGATTTGGTATAAAATTTAGTGACATACAAAAGGGAAACCAGGTTAATTTCTTGGATATTTCGCTTAGGGGCAATAATGGCTTTCCCATATATACTAGTATTCATAGAAAATTTGATGAAATAAGCTGGAAAATGTGGGAGATAGTTGCCATCCCCCATACGTTGTCAGCCATCCCTATGGGGAATTTTGAGAATAAAAGACTCAATTCTGATATTGATATGGCCTTTAGGGAGGCCTATAAAGTGGCGAGATATTCAAAACTAGAGGGTATAACCCAGATGATGTAGAAAATAGCTTGCATAGAGCCTTTAAACAGAGTAAGGGCACTATTAGACAAAATAACTATGAAAGTAGCAATAAATATGGGACTGAACAGGAGAGAATGTTTTTGTTACAAAGTACACTAACTTCTCTATGATTGGTAATAAAATCATTATGGAATATTGGAATTTTATTAAAAGATATAACATCACTGAAAAATATAAAATTAATGACATCATATAGAAAGGGAAAAATATACATGACTTTCTGATACACAGCATTTTTTAAAAGCCTTGTACTAATGAATTAAATGTTGTGAAGAATTTGGGAACATTCCTTGTGGAAAATGTGCTATATGTAAACATGTTGTAAATGAAGTGAATAAAATAAATGGCAAAATTTTTGATACAAAAGGCAAATATACATGTATGAGCAAAGGTGTTGTGTATGTCATATTCTGTGATTGTAACAAATACTATATTGGAGAAACAAAAGGATGCTAGCAGATAGGATAAAAGAACATATTAGAGATGTTAAAAATAATAAAATTACTAGTCCTATTGCTGAGCATTTTAACTCAGTACACCATGGAAATATTGAGAATATAAAAGTGTCTGTTCTGGAACATGTTCCATTATATTATAATGATGTTGATAGGCAAAAAATATGTTAAGACAAAAGGAATGCATTTTGATTATGAAATTTGGGACTTTGCATCCACATGGAATGAACAGAGAATGTAACTGGCAATGTCTTGTTTAAGACTGTGACTTTAAATATATTTAAGCTATGTGATTTGATAGTTTAATTATGTAATTGATTGATTACTTGTTTTTTGTATATATTGCAAGTGTTTTATGAGTTTTACTGTTTTACTCTGTAAAGGCTGTTGGCCGAGGCGCTAGAGAAGGAACTGTTCAACGAAATAAATTTTATTGGAAGGTAGAGCTGGGACTCACTGATAGTCTTTGTTGTTTATATACATTATAATAGGAGTTTACTGACTTTAACTTAAGTAACTTAAATATAGACTAACTACTGTGATCATTCATGTTCTCTCTCTGGCTGCTCCCTCAAAATGGCACTAGGAATATCATGTGTCTAGCTTTTGTACATGCATGCACAGTTTTTGACATGCTTCTTAAAAACACAGCACACCTCACATATGCACTTTGATCTACAACATAGATAAAAAGATGCCTTTAAGAGCAGATATAGGCTAGCTGGTTGATTAGTATTCTCATCTCACAGTTTTCTCCAAGTCTTGGTTCAATCCGCTCTAGCTCACTTCGCTCCTGTACCCTACTCCCATTCCCACCCACTCCCACTTTCCTCAAACTTGTACACTAACTTTAATTAGCCACATTCCCACAAACACTCAATTTTCTCCTTCCAGCCAGTCCTAGCTATCCAATCACTCAAACCTACCTCCTCTAACCTATTACTCTCTTAAATACCCTTACTTCTTTCACGCAACATAAAATATGGTACTCATCCTACTTAACTCACTCTTTTCTACTCCATCTCCTATTACTCCCAGTACCACCAAGTATCACCACTCCCACTATTCTCCTACTATCTCCCTCGGTCACTACAATCTACTAACCTCTATAAACTTCTCAATATCTCTCTCACTGTTTACTCACTTTCAAACTCTCTTACATAAATTTAAAATAGTTCTCCCTCCCTCTCTCCCCACAAAACCTAAACCAAACTTCTCTTCTGAAGTCCCCTTATCACAGCATACAAACTCTCCTTTCAAAGCCTTCTGCTGGCCAGCGATATTCACCCCAGTCCAACCACAGGTACCCATATCACCCCTCTAACACCATCACTACATTACCTGACCATTATCCTTCCTCACCTCCCTATAACCCCTATCCAAACTGGTCAGCTTCATACCCCAAAACTTTGAAAATACTCTCCCTAAATATTCAAAGCATTTACTTCTTTCCATGCCTTTATCTCTTTCAACAACCTTGACATTCTCACCCTCTCAGAAACATGGTTACAACCCCATAGTACAGACTCTGAAATCCTCCCCCCTCGTTACATCTTCCACCTTGATCAACACAAGAAACGAGGTGATGGTGTAGCTATATTATATACTCTGACAAACTTTCTCTCTATCCTCTATCTATATCTCCTCCCAGTTTCCATCCAGCTGAAATTCTTAATTGCTAACTATAAATTAAATAATCACAAAAACCTAGTCACAGTAGCAATTTATATCCCACTTGGCAACAACATCCCTACCCTCAAATACTTTCTCTCCTGGGCATCTCAAAACAGCTCTTATGAGACTGTCATCCTAGGTGATGTCAGCATTGACTGGAACTCCCTTAGTTCCTACTCTCTCAATACTAGGATCAATCTCTTTAGATTCTCTCAACTAATCACCTCTCCCACCTGTATCAATAAACACACAAATAACTGCACTACCCTTGACTGGATCCTCACCTCTAACCCAAATGTGTGTCACAATGCCACCACTCTACCTGACTCCCTCACTGACCATCTCCCTACCCCATGTGTTACGACACTCACCTCATCTGCTAAAACCTCAACAATACAAAGACACCCATAATCTCTCTAATTTCTGCCAAGATACCTTCAATAATCTTTCTCTCCTCTATTAACTGGTCCTTTCTCTATGCCCTCTCTCTCAATTAGGCTGTCTCCAAATTTAACACCAACTTCCTGAATATCCTAAACTCCTTAGCCCTCACTAGAAAAATAAGAAAAAAAACAAACTTTTCTTCATGGTTAACCCAATCCACCCATAAACTAATGCTTAAATGAGACAGCGCCTGGAAATCCTGGAAAAAAACAAACTCCCATCGCCATCTCCAAACCTATAGAGAACTTAGGAACCTAACCAAGAAACAAGTTAATCTGGATAAAAAAAAACAATACTATTAAAAAACACTAGATAACCTCAACTCCAGCACAAAAATGTTTTAGAATAGTATCAACAAATTTTTACATCCAGGCAACCTTTCAACCCCCAGCCCCTGTCCTAACAGCTCACCAATGGACACTGCCTCCTTTTTAATTCCTTCTTAATCGGCTCTATAAAAAGTTAACTAAACCTGACAACACCTCCCTCTGCCCTTCTGATCCCCCTTCTCTTTACCAATTCCAGCCAGTTTTGTCTTAAACCTGTCCCTACTGCATAATCAAATCTCTTCTTACCAAAATGAAAACCTGCTCCCCCTCTGCTGACAATGTACCTCCTCTATTCCTTAAATTTGCAGCTAACTCTGTTGCACATCCAGTGTCCATATCATTTTGTTTGTTTCTTTCAGCTTTTCCCGGTTAGAGGTCGCCACTGCGGAACTCCGGTCTGCTAATGATTGGCAGTAGATTTTGATGTGCTGGCTTGCCGGGCCTAACGCACAACCTTCAATGAAGGAACGCCCATTCACGCATGTCGCCACACAGAAGACGCTCTAACTGAGAATCGAACGGGCAACGTCTAACTGTGAGGCGACAACGCTACCGCAGCACCACCACTGCAGCCCAGTGTCCATATCAGTAAACATGTCAATTCAAGAGAACACAGTTCCTGACATCTGGAAAAAATCCTGTGTCTTACAACTCCACAAAGGAAACAATTCAGCTGAACCAACCAACTACAGACCTACTGCCATACTGTCCCTCTTATCCAAAATTCTACAAAAATGTATTCTCAGATACATCATACAAGACAACCTGTTAACTCCCGCTCAATGCAGCTTCCGTCCTCACCACAGCACCTCTACTTTCATTTATACAGAATGTCACCAAAGCATGGGACAATAACAAACTAGTCTCATGCCTCTTCCTTGACCTGTCTAAATCCTTCAACACAGTTTCCCGTACCCTATTGCTCTCAAAACTTTCTTCCCTAAACCTCTCCTCTTCTACTTTACTATGGTTCTCCAGTTCTCTAACAGTCACTTTCTGCCTCCACCCCCTTCCTCCCAATCTAAACAGGTGTCCACCAAGGGTCAGCCCTTGGACCTCTCCTTTTTAATATCTTTACAAATAACCCACTTGCTTCCTGTCCAAACTCCTCACTAATACAATACGCAGATGACTCCACTATTATCTTGTGCTCTGATAACCTTCCCCACTTAAAAATCCAAAAAAGGAGTCCAAAAAGGAGTTGGGAAGCTGTAATTCACCACACAATCTCTTCCACAAAATGAACGCTTTATTAAACATCCGCGTTTTCGTCCCACAATGGACTTCATCAGATACAAAATCCATAATAAAACTTCATTAATATACTTTAGTTAATCTGACTAAACCAATCATTTAATGCTTGTTAGTTCAAACTAACAAATGAACTTGCATTATTAATCAAAAGTTAATTGACACTTAATTCCTAGTTGTTTAAAAATTTTTGTATGTATGTATTTAAAATCAAATACTTTATTATAAATAGTCTTTTATACTTAATATTTTAAAACCATGTTCAGATTCTATTAAAACATCATAGTGGTTTGGTTTGTAAAATCCAAATTAAAAATATATTTCATTTAAAAACTTTTTTATTTCTTAGAACTCAGCTTGTGTAACATTTTGCTATGAGACAGTGCCATCTATTGGTCTTTTTACCTTACTACATCCAACTTTTTATATTCTAGTAGCTTTTAATTTCAGTTGTGGTAAAATGGATATATATTCATTTAAGCCAGGGAATTTATTGGCTTCTAGGGCTAATTGCCACCATAATTCTTTATAACAGATATTCTCCTCCCAGGGACCACCTCTAATATCTTTTTTAACTTGGTCTAATACAAAGAATTTAAAGTCATTTTCTTCACATGAAAGTGCATGTCTATAGAGTGCATTGGTTTCTTTGCATTTGCTCATTTCGTACGTATGCTCATAGATCCTCTTTTTCAGGGATCTCTCAGTTTTCCCTACGTTGTAGGATGAGCATTTTTTACATATTGCCAAGTAAACCAGTCCTATAGACTCACAGTTAAAATAGCCCTTACTATACAGCCATAATTCCCTGCTTTCCAAATAAATTTTCTCTTGGTTTATAATAAACACACATTGTCTGCATTTTCCATATTTATAGGTAACTACCTTCACTGTATTGACTCTGTCACCTATTCTATTTTTTTCCTACCTTCCCAGTTTCCAACATATTTTTTACATTAACTGAATTCTTAAATACCACCTTTAATTTTGATTCTGGAGGGCCTTCCAGGTCAGTTAAAGTTTTAAATTTTTCCCATTCATCATGAAATAACCATTTCACTGACTTGTTTAGGGCATTATACTCAAGAACCAATGCTTGTTGAAAATTTTCATTCTTAGGAACCTCATTAGTTCCCATATTCTGTAAATTTTCTTTCTCCCTTATAATAGGTTTAAACTTTCCTTTTCTCCCTATTGTGACTTCGTTCCTCAAGTCCTTAATAAATTGCTCTGGGTATCCCCTATCTAGAAACATCTGTTCTAATTTGTCACATTCTTTTCCAAAATCATTTTCGGAGCTTGTCATCCTTGAACCCCTAACGAACTGCCCCTTCACTAAATTCTTCTTACAATAAATGGTTTTAAAATATTAAGTATAAAAGACTATTTATAATAAAGTATTTGATTTTAAATACATACATACAAAAAATTTTTTTAAACAACTAGGAATTAAGTGTCAATTAACTTTTGATTAACAATGCAAGTTCATTTGTTAGTTTGAACTAACAAGCATTAAATGATTGGTTTAGTCAGATTAACTAAAGTATATTAATGAAGTTTTATTACGGGTTTTGTATCTGATGAAGTCCATTGTGGGACAAAAACGCGGATGTTTAATAAAGCGTTCATTTTGTGGAAGAGATTGTGTGGTGAATTACAGCTTCTCAACTCCTTTTTGGACTCCTTTTTTGGATTTTTTGGTCTTGGTGAGGGAGTTGACCGTATTGTGGTAACCCCTTCCCCACCTCCTTTCTCTTACTCAAGATTCCCTGCTTTCAGTCGAAAAATGTCTGACCAATAATCAACTACTTCTCAATCCTAAAAACAAAACTTCTACCTCTTTTTCCCCAAATCACTGCAGCAACCCAAAAATACCTTCACAGTATCTTCTCTTAATAAAACATTTATCTCTGTTGAACCACATACTAAACTTCTGGGTGTAATCATAGATGAGCAACTAAAGTTTGACATATATATTCAGCAAGCCATCAAAAAGACCCACGAAAATCTTGGCTTCTTATACAGATACAAAACATACCTCACTATTAATGCCAAACGTTCTCTAGCGCAGACTTTCTTTGTCCCAACCTTACTTTATGCATCCCTTATTCTCAAAAATATTCAATCCAATCTATCAGCTAAACTTGAAACCACCTACAACAAAATTTCCAGTTTCACTGCCAGCCTTCCTTATCGCTCTCATAACTACATAGCTTTAAATAACTACAATTGCTTCAGCTACATAACCAACTCCTTATTCCCCAACTCCACTTCACACCCACTATTTAAATCAATCATCCCACTGTCCTGCCATCACCAACCTCATCACTCCCTGCTCTACTAAGTGTAACCTACGCAGCACAGGCCTACACCTCTTAGACATCTACAAACTCAATAAAAATATTGACAAACTTTTATACAGCACTCCATTGCCAATGCCTGGAGCAAACTTCCCCTTTCCCTAGAAACAAACAGCAACTTCCAAAAACTTCTAAAGGACTTATTTACTAATTCTTGGACCTGTCCTTGTCCCACTCCCACCTAAACTACTCCATCTCATATTCCCCTCCCCTCTCGGCTCCCACACTTTACCATAACTACTCATTTAAGGTCTTTATGGTATTCTACCAACTTCAAATTTCTCTCTGATGGGAATTGTTAGAGTGTAACTTTTTATGTTATATTTTATATACCTAATTATGTATCATGGTTGTTTAAAGCCTCAGTATTAATCTTGTAATCTAACATTTTCATTTATAAGTTGTATTCTGTTTGTCCTGTGTGTATACACTTGTATGTTGACATTTTGTTTTTGTATTTATCTGTGGAGCTTTTCTCCTTGAGTATCTGCTGAAAAAGGGCTCTGCAACTAGGGTTGGACTAACCCAGTTAACAAATGTCAAATAAATGAATAATAATAAATATAGTTTATAGAGGTCAAACCCCAAACGGATGTACTACCAAAAACAAGACTTGAACACAGAACCTTTAGATTATACGTTTAGCATCTTAACCAGTTCACTACAAAGTCTCAGGCTTGGTACAGAGTAATCTGTAGCTGTCAGGCTGATGAAGTATATCATGACTAGTTTTAACCTGATCAACATTTATAATACATTGGTGTCTGAACTACTGTATTTGCTGTAGGCCAATGCAGTGAAACATTTATTGGGAAGACTGATAACATTCCAAAATGTTGTTATAGTATTTTTCTAGTTTGATTGTGATCTTTGTAAACTAGGATACATGATGCACAGTTCATAGTTTGAGGTAGGAGGGCTTGAGTGGATTATAACTGTGCTTAAGAGATTAAGCATTTTTAATTCTGTGATGTGAGCCCAATTTCTGATTGACTTTATTTACTTTGTAATTGATATGACAGTCAAATATAAGTTTACTGTCTATGATGATTTCTAAAAGTTTAGTTTGATTAGTTCAAGTGATGTGTAGTTAGAGGATGATACATTAATTGTGGTATCTTCAGTATCTGGTGAAATATTGTTTTTTTTGGCGTATAATATTAGTTCTAATTTAGTGAGACATTACTCTAGTTTGAGAAATTTCTGCTTTGCTTGTAACTCTTAGTGAATATATATCAGAGACAAATTATCCACCTACTGAATTAAGGAGGCAATGACAGTTATTTATGTGGGTTCCTGATGAATATATTGAACAAGAGAATGCCCAAGAGCAGAACCCTGAAAGGCTGAGTAAGAGTCTTTCCACTTGACTGATTGATGGTATGGTATTCAGCGGTGTGGATTAAGCCTAAGTGCAGTTAACAAGCTGCTTTCTGCAGTCCAGGGTTTGATTCCTTTAGCCTCATTTGCTTGCTGTGTTACTGAGCAATTAACTAGACAGTGCCCTGGGAAATTGGGCTAGGCTTCACATTATCTACCAGGAAGATGGCATTTGAGCCATTTTATGACAGTACTGCTTATATCAAGTTTGTCATACTTGTGTCTTAATATTTCATGAGAAACTGTGCCAAAGGCTTTGGATAGCTCTAGAAAGACAGAAACAGTGAGCTTGTATTGGATTAGATGAGAAATTACAGAATTAAAAAAAGCTAAGCACGCCATATCTGTGCTATGATCTTGGCAAATACCATGTTGGATGGGAGACAGAAGGGCATTTATAGTCAAGTGTCTTACCATTTGTTTGTTAATGTATTTTTCAAGTAATTTAGGTATGGGTGATAATACAGCAATGGACCTGAAGTTTGTTAAACTGCTGTTAGAGGCATGTTTGTGTATAGAAATGATATAGAACTGATTCCAGAGAGAAGGAACTTGTTATTCAATAATAGATTTGTTTATAAGTATTATGACTGGACAGGCTACTGCATTTCCTGCCATATATAAATATTAGTAAAATAGTAGCCTGAATGAAGTTTGCAGACATTGTCATAATCTGACAGTAGGCATAATGGGTTTTGCTGTGTATTTTTCCCAGTTTTTAAAAGGAAATTTATAGTTCTCCAGAAAGATTTATGGTTTTAGAGGTGATAGATTGCAGTCTTTAACAGTATTCATGCCTCTTTTTTTGGATGAAGTTTTTTTTAAACTTTATTTTAAGTTCCTTATAATTTTTGGAATGCTTGCTTCCTATATACTAGCATCCATTAGAACAAACAACTACAATACCTTAGATTAACTACCACACTCTGGATCTCACACTGTTTGGTTTTGTGAAGGATAGATCATGCCTGCTCAACCTGGTTGACTTCTTTGAGTCAGTCACCACAGCTGTGGATGAAGGAAAGGTGGTTCACACAGCCTACATCGATCTGGCCAAGGCCTTTGATACCATTCCCCATTCAGTAATCATAGGAAGAAACTCACTAAGCTAGGCATCAACCCGTATATCACTAGGTGGGTTGCAAACTGGCTCACAGATAGAACCCGCAGTGTGAAAGCAGCTGACTCCAAGTCAGACTGATGACCAGTAACGAGTGGAGTCCCACAGGGTTTGGTACTGGGTCCTCTCCTGTTTGATATCTACTTCTCTGAAGTCCAGGCCAACACGAAGGGGCTCTGGCTGACAAAATTCACAGATGACTGCAAGTTGGGAGCTATTATTAACTCCCCAAGTGATGTTGACATCCTACAGAAAGGCTTTACTGCGACCAACGACTGGTGTCAGAACAATGGCCTTAAGCTCAATGCTAAAAAATGTTTTGGGAAAAACCCGGCTCCCATGAATTACCACATCGATGGTAGTCCACTTAACACAGAAGGCGTTATAAGAGATCTGAGAACACAGATTGACAGCGGCCTCTCTTTTGACCACCACATTGGTACTGTGGTCAAAAAGTCCTTCTATGTGGCACATCTCATTACTAAGGGTTTTGCATCCAGGAAGAAAGAGGTCATTGTCTCCCTCTACTCTTCCCTCATTAGGCCAGTCATCGAGTACAATGCCCCATTTGGCATGAACCTCACTAGACACCTGCAACATCTGGAGAGGCTGAAAAATTACCTCACAAAGAAGATCCTATGCCTTAAACACTTGCCCTATATGGACAGACTCAAAAAACTCCAACTATTCTCTGTCTCATATCGCCTACTTAGAGGCAATCTCTGCTTGACTTACAAAGCCATGTCTGACCCAGCTCTGTTAGAAATGCTACATCTAATGAAATCACAATCCCTCCACACCACATGGTTCAGAGACCTCAACCTCATTATTACAATCAACAGAACATGCTGGAGGGACAGGTTCATAACCCAAAGACTGCCCATGCTATGGAATAGACTTCCCATACATGTCAAGCAGAGCACCTCACTGTCCCTCTTCAAGAGGGATCTTGATGAGTAGATGGGAAATAGAAAATTCACCCCAGGATCACTCCAGTGGCTGTACTTGACAGATGCTCTGGGAACTAAGTTCGGATGGCACGATGCCAGGGTAATCCTATGGGCTAGGCTTGTAAAGCCTCCAGGGTCATTAACCTAGTACACACCTATGAACCTATTATACTGTTCTAAATATTGTACTATGAATAACGGGGGGGATTCATCTGGTTTGTAATTTACAAAACTCATTTCAGACAATAATAATCTTTTTAAGGACAATTATTGCAACAAACCAAAGGTATGGCAATACTAGCATAACTAGCTTTCAAATGAAAATCGAAATCACTGAATTAAATTCATATTCCATGTTGTTAAAACAGTTTTTAAGATAACATATATTTTTGCACTATATTGTTTTATTTTGATGTTATGAATTGTATTTGAGTTTGGTATTATCCAATATGTAAGAGACTGTTACTACTGAGTGAAACCACTAGATGGTAGCAAAGTATCAGTAAAAATAAGTCAGCAGTACAAGGCACAGTTAAGTTTTAATTACTACTGTTTTAATTTGGTCTTGGATTGTGTATGTAAGACACTGGGCCCAATTCAGAAAGGTTCTCATAAGGTGTGAACCTGGCAGTAACCATTTACAATTCAGAGGTAGCCCAACTCCAGTGCTGTAATATGAATAGGTGCAGCAATGTTGCATGCTGTGTCTGTGGCCTACTGCAAATATTAATGAGGCTTTTTGGGAAGGTTCCAAACACTAATTAGTCACGAGCCCCCCCCCCCCCAATGCCTGCAGTAAGACATTTACACAGCTTAACAACTGAGAGAGTCACTCGGCTACGTTAGTTACATTGGATGCTTGTGTTAACAAACATGGCCAAAAGCCTGAGTTTTCCCAATCGTGTTAGAGGAAAGTACCTCAGAATTTAGTGGACAGGCAGTGTTGGGGTGTGTGTACCTACATATATGTGGCTGCATGTATGAGTGTATGTATAGGTCTGAGTGGTACAAGGTAGGGGTGTGTGTGTGTGTGTGCGCTTGTGAATGTGATTGGGTGAGGAAGGCTGTGCAAGTGTTTGTATGCATGAAAATGCACATCTGTGTGTGTGGCTATCATATCTCCACACTCTCCTACACTAATCAGCAAATCCTGGAATATGGGAGAGCACTAGACACCATGGATAACTGCATTGTGTCTTAAAGGCACTGAAAAAATAATAAAAAAATGTGGGGCAGACTGGACACTAGGAATAACTCTTTCTATCATGCATTAAAAAGATACAAACACTGTACCTGTAGCACTTCCCCAGAGTGAACTAGTCCTTTGCATTACCACCAGACTCCAGGGATACTCCTCAAATATTACTTTAGTGTTTAAAAGAAAAAGGTGAGAAAAGTTGTGAACCATGCATCCTTGATGCAACTATACTAACTGATAAGTTAGTATAGTATTTTTTTTACTTAGTAAAAAGTATGAAACTCTAACATTGTGACATTCCATGAGCTATGAGGGGCAGGACATCTGTAAGAGGCAACAACAGGATTGTCCTGTATAATCAGGGACAGACAGTTGGGAGGGATGGGGATGTAATAGAGTTAGGGGAGGCTTCAAGACAAAGCCGGGAGGAACCATAGAGGATACCATGACATTTTTTTAAAGTACTACTTCGACTGACTCAAAAGGTTAACAGAGCAAACAGGTCTAATGACAAATTACAAACACTAAGTAGAACGAAACTCTGTCTGTCATTATTGACTGGAAGGATAGGGACAGAAAAATAAGAGACATCAGAGATGTTTTGTCAACTCAGGGACTGTTAATATGTAAGTCATTGTGTGTGTGTGTGTGTTTTAGAATGTGTGCATGTGTTTGGGAGAGTGAATGAGAGGAGTTTCTCTGCCAATGAGATACACTGACAGCCAGTGTTGACTGCAGAAGGAAAGTACTGATTTGCACTTGCAAAGTTAAGGGTGATTCAGAGACATGCAAGTTAGTCGATGATGAGGTCTTTCCTCATTGTAGGTAAAATGCCTCTGAAGTGTAATTGTTCACATCATTTGGCTGCAGCCCTTACTATCAGTGATGGTTTTTTTTTTCTGAATCCCAAGGATTGTTCTACTGCTAAGGAGTCACATTACAAGTTGTATGGGACTATTTAAAGTTTTGTATGACAGATGTTGGACTTTACCCACTGAAGTTTGTATTTCAATAGATGAAAACTCATATTAAAGATAATTGGCTTGCTTAAGTTGTTATTTTTTTTATCTTTTATAAGTATTTAATGTCGGAAGATAATGAATCTCTTCATAAAAATCTCATTCTGTATCAGGAATTAAACTGATGTATAAACCAGTCTGTTAAAGGGAGTAGGTACAGTTAGAGCATGCTTGAATTGATGTTTATATATGAATTGAGTAGCATAGGTCCCCTCCATCAATTAAAAAGGATTGCCAAACTACCATTGGCCCTCTCAGTCCTTCACAAAATGCTTTTCAAACTACAGACACAAATAAATGCTGCTTATTAGGCCAAGCCTGTAAATCCAATAACTTGTACCTTTACTGCATTAACCTCAGAAACACTAAGAATATACTCCCAGAAGTCCACGCATGGATTGCCTTCAACTCTCTTGACGTTATAATCGTAACTGAGACCTGGATACAACAAGATAACGTCCGGGTGACATTTAGATGTGGATAGAATACATTTGGTTTCTTTAGGGTTTAATGGCAATTGAGAGCTATGGCACCATGTTTCTATGGAGCTGAAGGATTCCTCTGTTTGAGTTTCAAACTGTTGGGGGGGGGGGGGTTGTAATACAGGTGACTGTAGAATCATCTGCATACTGAATAACGGTAGCATGCTTACTTGTATGTAGGTAATTTACCCTACAATAAATCCTTGAGGCACCTCTATGTGCACTGAGAGAAATGGAGAAATGTCATTTTCCTATTTTACAGCTTGAAGTCAGTTGCTGTTGGACTGGATGGAGAGTTTGTAGAGAAGTTTTTGGTTCTAGATGCTAGAAAATGATTCAACAAAATAGGTAAATTCACAGCTGATATGCCATATAGAGACCATCAATGCATGGTATTATAACAGATAAACCGGTTAAAATTGGCTCCCTATCTAATATTCACACAATTAAAAACTGTTTACAGTCAGATTATCCAACCAAACTCCCCATCTATAACTCTCTACTATACTGACAAATTATTACAGCACCCATTTAAATTAAACAATATTGTAGGTAACTCACTGTATTCCACTCACATCTCCAGAGTTTGGAATTCTATTCTCCTCTCAATCAGATAAGCTAATAACCTGAAACCCTTCAAGCTACTATTGAAAAAACACCTAAAGGTGTCATGGGTTTGCTCATGCATCACATGTGCGTAATCCCCCTAAACTATCCTTATCCATTCTATCCCATCCTGTCCTAAAATGACCACATGGTCAGTAATCTTCTATTTTATCCTGTACTGTTGACCACATACATTGTTCCATACTCTCCTCAAGTTTACATTGTTATGAAAGTTCACTTCCCCACAAATCCTACGGGTGTAAACTTTGTTAGTCTAAATACTCATGCTGATTCTACCTTTGAATGATTTATCATATCACTATATTGCCTGTATCATGATTATAATAAGCTTGCATGCTGACTAATTCATATGTATCTTGCCAATGTTTTTGTTTTCTCCCAATTGTGTGCTCAGTCATTATTTTTTTTACATCATATGCTCAAACTATTCATTACACGATGTATGTGTGTTACTTTCTCCCTCTTTATCTTGTGGAGCTTTTCTTAGTAGGCCACCACTGAAAAGGAGTTTTCCACTCAGTTGGACTTTCCCAGTCAACAAAAGCAAGAAATGTTTGTTGTTATCCCTATGAATGACTGAGACACAATCATTCAAAACATAATTGTTTGATCACAAATAATTGAGAATACAACTCTCCTAACATCTACAGATAAACATAAACAAAAAGCAGTTTTGGAAGGGGGCAAACCCAGCTTAGCTAAGAGTTGTTGATGCATTCGCTGTTGTGGAATTTTAATTAAAAAATGAAACATTGCTATTTAATTTAGGGGTATATGGAGGGCAGCGCTCCCCACATGGATGGTGCTCCCTATAAAAATATATAATCTGATATTGTTAATCCTCGTTCATTCCTTACGTGTGGGTATCGGTTCCAACCTCGGAACCGAGCCGGCCATCTTCCAAGCTAGCGTCAGCTAAAAACTCTCGAGCTAAAACTCTTACCCAGAATCCCCCTCTCCCTGTTTCCTCAGATTTCATTTGCCGTGTCGCCATTAGGTCGTGTCAAGCTACTTCTCTTGAGCCAAGTACAATATTTTTCTTCATACTAAATTCTAAAACAGCCTTTTCTCACAGAAAAGTTATTAGATAATTTTCACTTACCTTATCGCATTTAACGACTATCCTTTCTTGAATCTTTTCAATTCCTTTCCTCCCCTTTACCGCAAGGTAATATAGCAATAACCCAGCCTGGGTATGGGTAATGCTGGATTTACCCACTTTTGGTGTGGTTTGGTCACGAGAATCTCTGTTGCTTTTTTTAAAGCTGTCTCGCTATGCTAAACCCATTTAACATAGCGAGACACCTTTAAAAAAGCAACAGAGATAGGAAGATCTCCGTTACTTTTTTAAAAGTTGTCTCGCTATGTTAAACTCGTTTAACACAGCGAGACAGTGAGTAAACAGCAACAGAGATTTTGCGTTCTCCATTGCTGTAAAAAAAAAGAGTTATACTAATGGAAAAAGTCCGGGCAACCGGACCTTCTTCCATTACTATAACTCTGATTTACCACATGCATGCTGACCAGTCAGTGCCGGTAAAGAAATCTGAACTGAGGAGCCCGTTTTGAAATATTAATGGGGGGGGGGGGGTCATTGTATAATTTCTTTTTTTACCATCATTGGTAAACCCCCTTTCTTTCTTACATTTGGGTAATTCTTGTACCATTGCTGGTATTATTTCTGGGTTTTTCTTTCTTTCTAACATGGCAGATAAAAAAAGGTAGTCCAGGATTTAAAAGATGTTTAGATTGTGGCCATAAATTACCTACTTCAGATGCATATTCCCTGTGTGTCTATTGCTTGGTTGTGCCTCATTTAACAGTTGACGTGCCCTGCGGGATTTGTAAGAATTTCTCTAACAGGACATTGATTGAGATAAAAAATAAATTAATATTGAAGGGGCTACTTAAATCTCCTTTTTCAGAGGCTATTTTTGGGTCGGAGGCTTCAACCCCTCCAAGATCCCATAAGAAAAAGAGTGATGAACATATAAAGGCCAAGTCTCTTCCTTCATCCCCTGCTGGGGACCCCCAGGAACCAAGACCCAAGAAAGCTAAGCTTTCTAGTTTGGATTTGACTTCTTCGGCTCCAGCGCTTTCGGTACCTAGACCTTTGGCACCAAGGCCAATGGTGACATCTGTGACTTCGGCACAGACTAGCGTGCCCTTTACTGTATTGGTACCGAGGGGCTCCTCAGTTCAGATTTCTTTACCGGCACTGACTGTCCAGTCAATGCAGACTGTGCAGACTGTTACGATGTCTATGGATTTTTCGACGCCCATTGTCTTTTCGGCTCCAACAACTTACCCGGCACCAACTACCCTCTCAGCACCTACTAGTCAGTTATCGGCATCAATTTTTTTCAGTTTCAACCTTAGCCCCAACAACCACTTAAGTACCAACCTCATCGCCGGTGCAGACCATTACTTCGGCACAGATGATTTCCTTGGTGCAGACACCTGTAGTTCAGTCCTTTACAGCCCCATTGTTTTCAGTGCAGACCTCTGAGGTGGGCACTGAGCTTGCTCTGTCTTTGCATAGACCTGACTTCCCCTCAGCCGTGTCCGTGAAATCTACTAGAAGCCTCACTGAACACGATGCATTGTGGATCAAGTGCTTTTGGCCAGAGGTATCCCGCCCCCCAGGACCTATCCTTCCTCGGGAGGTGATCACCCTTTACCAAAGACCCCTACTTATTCTCCTCCTTCATTGCCTTTGAAGCCCCTTGATATAGCACAGTCTTCCCCCTCTACAGTTTCCTTTATAGACCTCACTAAGGAGCCACAGTTGCCTTTGTGACAGGAGAGTTTTGCTATGACCCAGGATGTCAGCTGTGGCATATGTAATTTGGTGTTTCACAGCCATCCAGGGACTCTGAGTCGGCAGGCTGAGCCACTTAGGAGAGGGGTGACCCCTTTCCTGGGCACTCACCCGTCTTCAGGTGGATCGGCCTTCCAGCTAATGGAGAAGGCTCTGGCATCAGTTGGCGATCCTGTGCTATCACTCTCCCCACCCTCCTCTGGACCGCAATGTACACAAGTCGCTCCTAGCAGACACCAGGTGCAAGGGCCTCAGGATATACTCCCACAGGAGACCCCTTTTGCACCGTCTTCCCCAGCGTCTCTCTCAGAGGAAGTTCATCAAAAGAGCTCATGCAAGAGGAAGCACATGGACTCCACAGAGGAGTCCCTTACTGAAGAAACTGACTTTGATGATGGGGAAGGGTCCCCTTGCTCACCCTCTGAGGTATCCTTTGGTGATATTCTTGAAATTCTTAAACAGTGTGGTGATTGGCAGCCCTTGAATCCAACCACTGAAGAGTCTGTATTTCTGCAGGCCTTTTGCGCCTGGCCCCCTACCTCCTGGGTTACTCCACCTGCCGACGAACTAGTCCGGCTCATTGTGCAGCATGCATGGAAGGCTCCTGACACCACTGAGGCCATTCCCCGGAGGCCAAATAAAATTTTGTCCCCTCCTGCTACTGATCCCCACTGGTGCAAAGGTCTTCCTGTAGATGCTTTGGTGGTGGCGGCCGCAACTAAAAAGGACCTAGTGGAAGAAGAAAGCCAGACTGTCCATCCGCCCAACAAAGAGTCCTGGGCTCTGGACAGAATAGGGAAGTGTACTTTTGCATCAGCAACCTTTGCAATTAGGTCCCTAAACTATATGGCACACTTTACCAGGCTTCAAAGAGATTTAATTTCTGAGCTCTCTGAAACTTTGGCTGGAGCTGTGTCTGATGAGGTCCGTGACAAAGTGGCCTCTAAGTTAGCCACAACTGAATCGATATCTAACTCCTTCATGCACCTAATATCTCATGCATCAGAAGGAGCAGCTAGAGTGGCGAGTTCAGGCATTGTTCTGAGACAACACGCCTGGATGCACTTGTGTAATTTCACGGAACCCTTCAAGGCTTCCTTTCTCAATGCTCCTATCAAAGCCTCTTCATTGTTTGGATCCAAGGTTAAAAGCACACTGGCCAGATGTGAACAGGACAGTAAGACCCTTTCTGCTGTGGGTGTCCATTATTCTTCCCCTCAACAGGCTTTCTCCAGAAACCAGAAGAGTGGGAAGATATGGCACAAAAAGTCTCAGAGTCCTTTCTGTGACACACAGGCCGAGTTCTCCCCTAGAGGCAGAGGGGGGAAACTCACAGAGAAGATGCCCTTTTTGGGGCAGAGGGGGACTGCATAACCAGGGTTGCAGGGACTCTTTCCCTGGCCAATCCTACCAGCGCTCCTGAAGAGCGGCCCAACTGCTTTCCTCTGGAAGTGGTTGGGGGTCGTTTCTCTTTGTACCTTTCTGCCTGGCTAACCATCACCACAGATTTTTGGGTACAAAGAATAATATCCAGAGGTTATCATATTCCCTTCGGCCTTTGTCCCACTCCCCTAACAAACTTACCCAACATTCCACCCAGTCAAAGGGAAGAAGCAGCATTAGAGATTTCAAAGCTGCTAAGAAAAAGAGTTATCCAAATAGTCCCTCCAGACCAGATAGGAGTATCCTACTCAAGACTATTTTTGGTGCCAAAGAAATCCAGGACTGGAGACCAATTTTGGATCTCAGTGTATTGAGCAAGTCTGTAAAAGTACAAAAATTCCCGATGGTCACAATATAGTCTATCCTTCCTCTTTTGAAAAAAGACGATTGGATGTGCACGATAGATCTTCAAGATGCATACTACCACATAAAAGTGGACAGTCCATCAAGAAGATTCCTTCACTTCCGTGCGGGTGCCAGTCACTACCAGTTCAGAGTACTGCCCTTCGGACTCTCTACAGCCCCCAGAGTGTTCACAAAGTACATGGCAGTCATCACAGCTCACTTGCAACTACAAGGATTCCAGGTGTTTCCATACCTAGACAACTGGCTCATCTCTGCCCCCACCAGATAACTATTGGAAGAAGCCCTGTCATACTTTCTCCTCTCTGCACAAAGGCTAGGCATAACCATAAACTGGCAAAAATCCAATCTCACCTCATCTCAGTCCACAGAATTCGTAGGGGTCATCTTGAATACAAAAAAATTGCAGAGCATCCATTCCAGAGCACAGAATTCTAAGGATAAAGCAACAATTGATCCCAATCCTTTCAAGGGCGAAATCCACAGCTCACTCCATTCTACAGTTGTTGGGTTCCATGGCAGCCTCCATCACCATTGTCCCCCTGGCCAGGTTTCACATGAGGCTTCTACAATGTCTACTGCTCACCCAATGGTATACTTTCAGTACCCTCCCTTTCAGCCAAGATTTGGGTGACTCACAGGTGCAAACAGGATTTAAATTGGTGGATGACCCACAACTCATCACAATGGTCTCGCCCCTTCTCCCCCCAACAGCCCAAGGCTACAGTGATCACAGACGCCTCCCTGATGGGGTGGGGGGGGCTATGTCAGGGACAGACAGTCCAAGGTACCTGGTCCGAAATGGAGGCCCATCTGCATATAAATGTTCTAGAGCTGAGGGCGGTGCTTCTGGCTTTGCAAGCATTCCATCCCCTGCTGCTGTCTGGGACTATTGCGATACAATCAGACAACATGGCAGTGTTCTGGTACATCAACAAACAAGGTGGAACCAAATCTTACCCACTCTGTCGAGAGGCCATGAGGATATGGCATTGGGCGATGGCTACCAACCGTTTTCTTTTAGCAACGCACATTCCCAGGAGTTCCAACGTGATAGCAGACAGACTAAGCTGGTGTATACTACAACCTCGCGAGTGGTCCCTGAATCCCTTGATAGCGGTGGAGATTTTCAACTGCTGGGGTCTTTCTTGCTGCGACCTCTTTGCGTCCCCGACCAACTACAAATGCAGCAACTATTTTGCCCTGATTCCCCCTCCGGGACAGTCACCCAGGGACGCTCTAGTCCACGATTTGCCCTCAGGTCTACTTTATGCATTTCCACCTCTCCCCCTCATTCCCCAGTTTCTGAAGAAAGCCCGCTGGTTGAAGAGCAACGTAATCCTCATAGCACCATATTGGCCTCGTCAGATTTGGTTCCCCTTCATTTGGCCTCACCTGCTAGATCAACCGTGTATTCTCCATCCAACCCCAGGGTTGATCTCCCATCCACAGAATCTGTTTCACCCCAACTTGAACAGCCTGAAGCTCACAGCTTGGCTCCTCCAATTCCCTTGATTGCCAGGCAGAATGATCTTTCTTTGCCAGTATGTGACATTCTTATTGCGTCTCTTGTCTTCCACCAGAATTACATCTCTCAGCAAGTGGAAAAGATTTACCTTCTGGCTGAAAAAAAAACAGGTAGATCCTTTTTCAGCACCAGTGCCGATAGTACTGGAGTATCTAGCTACCCTATTTCAATCCGGTCTATCTCCCTCTACCATTAGAGTTAATTTGGCTGCAATATCTAATTTCCATGATGGTGTCCAAGACTCCTTTCATGTCACACAAATTATGCAAGTCTTTCACAAAAGGCGTGAATCATCTGAAACCCCCCCTTTTAGAGAACCTACTCAACCATGAAACCTGTCATTAGTCCTACAAGCTTTGACAATGCCACCTTTCGAACCAGCATCTTCTTGGGACCTCAAATATTTGTCATGGAAAACCTTGTTTTTGGTCGCCATTATTTCTGCCAGACGTATCTCTGAGTTTCAAGCCTTATGCATCAAGAGTCCATATTTGATTTTCATAGAGATAGTGTGTCATTGAGAACTGATCCTTCCTTTCTGCCAAAAGTGATCTCTGAAATGTCCATTAATCAAACCATTGAATTGCCAGTTTTCTTCCCCAATCATTCAAACAAAGGAGAGTATTGCCTACATACCCTAGATATTCACAGGCAAATTTGCTTTTACTTGAACAGGATTAAGGCCTCTCGTAAATCAGACCAGTTATTTTTGGCCTATTCTGAACCTAGATTAGGATGTGCCGTTGCTAAGGTCACATTGTCTAAATGTTTGAAAGACTGCATGACCTTCATTTATAGACAACATAATATTCCATTACCTACTACCATAAAGGCTCATTCTACAAGGTTGGTGGCAACTTCTGCTGCCTTCCATGCCACAGTCTCTTTACATGACATTTGTGCAGCTGCAACTTGGGCTACTCCTCATACCTTCATCATTCATTACAAATTGGATTTGGTCTCCAGGGGAAGAGCATCATGGTGCTCAGGAATGTCCTTCCATGATAGCCTCCCAAGAATAAAGGTAGCTGGGGACTCTGTTCCACACGTAAGGAATGAACGAGGATTAACAATATCAGATAAAGAAGTTATGTCTTACCATAACATTCCATCTATATTGTTGATCCTCGTTCAGTCATTATGACCCTCCCTCCTTCCCCCTCCTGTGGCTTCTAGTGGATCTCACCATCCGGTTCTATTAGGTAATTTGATCAGAGGTAGCCTGTACCTTCTTTTGACTTGCAAACTCAATCTGAGGTAACAAGGAGAGGGGAATTCTCGGTAACAGTTTTAGCTCGAGAGTTTGTAGCTGACGCGAGCTTGGAAGATGGCCAGCTCGGTTCTGAGGTCGGAACCGATACCCACACGTAATGACCGAACAAGGATCAACAATACAGATGGAACGTTATGGTAAGACATAACTTCTTTTTTTTTTCTGTTTATTTGTTTTAGTTTTTTGACTCATCATTTTTGGTAACTATCTTCTGGTAAACATTGAGTCGAAAATCTGTGCTTCTGTCTCCTGTGGGTAAACAGACAAGCCCCTCTGCACCCAACCCAAATGAAGAGGAGACTGTATGCCCCAATAAATGGTATTATATATTATGGTAACATAACAGAAGAGAAAGGAGAAACTTTCCAATATAACATACAACAGTGTCACATAAACAGCAATCCCATACTGTCTGCTTATCAGTGGTATGATGTATAAGGGACTGTAAATTCAGCCAGCTATGTTTGGAAAGTTGGAACCCAATCAAATAATTTTGATCACTAGTAGGGAAGCTGTATTTATTAGAATGCATATATGAGAACTTGTGTGGTATGAGCTAAAGGCACTGGTGGAATGCAGAATAGTGCCCTGCTATTGTCTGTTCTAAGTAGTTCTTTAGATTCAATGTAGCAACTCTTGCACACTTTTCAGGAGCTCTTGGATACAATTAGAATATGTCAGTCATGTCAGTATGAATCATAACTTGTTTAGGAACCAGAAACTGTAGAGAAACACTAAATAAATGAATATTGAGATAGCCAGCCAGCCCCCCCACATAAATGTACAAAGGAAGACTGTGTCCCATCTTCATATAATCATATTACTATGCACAGGTAGGACTGAAGAGAGGTAAAATATGTTTCTGTTTAGTTCAAAATAAGTCCAGTGTATCTGGTTTACTGTGTGTTTGCATAAGTGTGTGACTGTGTGTGTGTGTGTGTGTGTGGATTCTGCAGTGTCTTGAGGTTCCATGTAAGAGTGGTTCTTTGCCTTAATTCCAGTCTATGTTGGGTTAGGATTCAGTTTCCCAGCAGCCCATAGTAAGACAAGAAGGCATCATTAAATGAATGAGTGGATTAATTTAACACCATTGATCATTTCTTATATTGCCCATATGCAGTGCATAAGCATCTTTAAACATGAAAGGGAGTATACCTTACAACAAGATATTTTTATCCACCTAGTATCACAGTATTCCTTGTATATATAATTGCTTTGTAACACTAACTGCATTACCTTATGTGTATATCTGTGGATCTATTCTCCTTAGGCCACTGATTTAAATGGACCTCACCTTTTCCCAACCAATGAAACAAATGCCTAGATAAACAGAAATAAATAAAGGATGTATTATAAATGTATAAACTGCTGATTCTGAACAGGCTTTATGAAACATTTTGATTTATAATTTAATAGGAAACTACAGCATGCATAAGTGGCCAAATGTATTAGCATGGTTCCTTGTTTTCTGATATTGCAGGAGGGTCTATATTATCTTATTGAACGATGAAAAGAGCAAACGCTCTTTCATCAATCAGAAAAGGTCAAAACCCCTAAAGAGCAAAGACACAGAACAGTGATTTTTTTCCCCAGGGAAAAAAAATCACTGCTCCGCCAAAGAAAAAAAAAATTCAAACAAAATGTCGTGGGAGGCTTCGCAGCCCACACCCCTCAATGTGGGGGGGGGGGGTGTGCGCCCCCTACTTAAATATACCAACTCCGAGATCGCACCATAGTTGAGGACATGGCAAAGTCCAGAAGATGGCCCACCAAAAAATCGATGGCCCGTGTATTTGCTGTTTAGGGGTTTCGGCCTTTTCAGATCGATGAAAGAGCATTTGCTCTTTTCATCATTCGATAAGGTAATACAGAACCATTTTAGGAATATTTAAAGGCACATAATTTACAGACCAGTCAACAATGTTGTTGTGTCTTTCGGCTTTTCCCGTTAGGGGTCGCCACAGCAGAACTCCAGTCTGCTAATGATTATCAGTAGATTTTTACATGCCGAGTTGCCAGCTCTGACGCACAACCTTCAACAAAGGTACGCCCATTCACGCATGTCTCCACACAGAAGACGCTCTAGCTGAAAATCAAACAGGACAACGTCTTACAGTGAGGCGACAACGCTACCGCAGCACCACCACCGCAGTGATACAGACCAGTCAACAATAAACACAAAATATTACATTTTTTTTTGTAAGTTGTGTTGTCAAAATGCCTGTAAGTAGACAGCTGAATGCATCATGGGTTCATTGGTAAGTACTAGGGAAGCTTCCCCTTGTGGACCATTTTTTACCCTAGACAATTTCCCTTGGTGAGAATCAAAACCCATACCTTTCATCTCTGAGGTAAATATATTATAAATATTGTGTCAGCTAAGAAAGTACAGCTGAATAAATGTCTATTTTTAACACTAGATGGCAGGAGCTGCATTTAAAATTAGATAAAACTACATTGTTTCTCAAACTGATAAATGGAAGGCACTTATTAATTAAAAAAATGTTTTGAAGTAAGACAATCCTATCATGTGCTCTAATTGGAGTAATAGGCTGTTGTAATAATATAGTAAAGCTTGGTGATGACGTTTTGTAGAGTACACCTACATCTATTGATCAACCAAGCTGTCTTTTCCGTTTATCTACCTGCTGGTCATTTTATTTTGCACTCGTCCTCTCTGACCTGGCATCTGGTGAACAACCAGTGTAGTATTTATTAACAAGCCACACTGGCTACCTACATTCAGCCTTACTTTCCTGCTATGGTATAGCTGTCAGACTTCTGAGAAATGTCCCTTTCTTTTGTTGTCCTGGTTTATACCTCAGTTGCAGTCCCTGCAGGCAGTCAACTGCCTGTTTCTTTTGACCTAGCTGAACCTCATACATTTGTAGAGGCAACACACTGGCTGATTGAGTTCATGTATAGGGATATTTGGCACTTAGTACAAAGAGGAACTGCTTCCTACACTCCAAAGTACTTGATTCCTTCCTAGTCCTTTTTCCTTCAGTGCGACACCCAGCATTTCATTTCAGTAGATAATGCTCCTGGATTGCTGCTGAAAAAGGATACTTGCCCCCAGTGGGCTTACCTGGTTTACAAAAGAATACAATTGTTCATTTTTTAAAATACTATTTTGTTAACTAAGTAAATGTACCAGGCTTTCTGACAAAGAAGGATTGGTCTGGTCACTGTAACTTCAAAGCTGTGCTACCCATGTACCTCTGGATACCTTTAGAGGTCACTCATGCATAAACATTTGTCTGCACATTCCCTTCCTCCAAAAAGGTAAACTATATTTTTTATGCAATCCTTCAGCTCATTGTTCCCCAATGTTCCTGAAACAAGGTCACTGTGTCATACTACAATCTAACTAATGCGCTGATAGCCTGGCTGCAGTATTTAGCTTTTGTATATGTCATTTTAATGTGTTAGTAGACTTAAGTTTCAGTCCTGTGCTCCAATTCCATGTTATAAGTTTTAATTTCAGAATGCCATTTGGGTTTTGCTGAACTATTCAAAAATTTAAATAAGCCTTGCCTTATGTACCTTTTAAATTTATAACACGCAAATTCCTTGTGACCCCACATAGACAGTCACACTGGCCAGAGGAATGCCAGATTTTTGACTGGATTTTATTTATTTATTTATTTTGTAAATCATGACTTGACAAGCTATGATGCTATGTTGCATAACTGGGAACTTGAATCTCACAGAAGCTTGAAGGGATTAATTAGAGTTGAAAATGACAACATAAGCATACTATTTTACAAATGTTAAGTGTAGAAGAACTGGATCATCTCTACTTTATCACATGGGAACATTTTTGTGGCTAAAGTTTAGATTTAATTCTATAAAGAACCAATGTTCAAACAATTTTATGCCTCTCTCGCACCACTGCCTTAGTCACTGCTCATCCAGGTGTGGGTTAAATGTTCGGTTGCTCAGTTCAAAACCATGGCCATTCACACTATCACTATGGCTGTGGTTATTAGTGTGGCATTATTTCCACTACCTAATATACATATATATATATATATATATATATATATACACACACACACACACACACACATATATATATATATATATATATATATATATGTCTACTTCAGATTGCTGAACGGCCATAGCGTTGATGTGTATATGGCCGAGATGACAAAATAGTATCTGCAAAACATCAACCTTAAATAAAAAAATGAAAAAAAAAACACTTTTTTTTTTGCTGCAGCAAGGGGGCTAGGCCCCCATGCACTCCCCACATCCTGCTACTTAAAAATTCCAATTCCGAGATTGCACTTACATTGAAGCGAAAGGTAAGTTCTACCTATGGCGATCTCTATGCAAACCATTCAATGTTTTGAAGATATGATGTTGTCGTCTCGGCCATATATATACTCATCTCCCTAAGGTATCCTATTCTCTTATCTCGCTTCTAATTTTGTGTAACTCTACCTTTCTCATCTCTCTCTATTACAACACTGCTACTCATCTTTGCTTCCTCTCTGTTTCTATCCTGCACTCTTACAAATTCTTTTTATACTTGATCAACTCTTTTCCTATTCACAGCCAGTCTAACTTTTTCTGTATAATCTCTTCAAAACTTAATGTCTGTCTGTCTTGTTTCTTGTTTGTCTCCTCTGTATCTCTTCATGCTAAAAGGTATATTCAAATTGCTTTGTATTTTAAACTTGCTATTACTTATGTTTCTGTAATCTTCTGGATTATGATATGTTAAATTAAATGTATGTTTTTACTGTGGTGCTTTTCTCCCCAGGTCTCCACTGAAAAAGGGCTCTGTACCAGCTGGACTAGCCAGGTCAACAAATATCAAATAAATAAGCGTGTCAACGTTATGGCATTCGACAATCTGATGGGGACCCATATATGTACATATACACACCTTGATTTCTTTATAAGCTGTTTGACCTTGTACATGCTGCACGGCCACTATGCTATACAGAGCTAATCTTATCATGATAAAACTGTGAATGAATCAGTTTCTGTTTGTATCTTTACCTGCATAACAATCCAATGTCAAATTGTTATGAATGTAGCTTTATTGCTGTTAGTTGGTCTCAGTACAGTACCCAAGCATGTATTCCATTATTTTCTATGTAAAATGCATTACATACCTGCTTATAACAATGTTACATTACAACTTACCGCAATGTTTACTGCTGTGCACTTTTATTTTTACATATTACATATAATGTCTTAACTTCAGAGTCAGTTACCATTATATGTCTTTAAACTATGTGACTATGAAAGCTTCTTTCTAGAACTTATTCTGAAAATTTACTCTAACTAGAAATTCGGATAAAGAAAATGTAAATAAGTCAATAAATAAAGGCAGTTTTTCAGTTTGTAAAGAAAAATACAGAAACTAAAGGTCACCTGTTCAACAAATGCTTAAAAAAATAACATGGGATGCATGGTGACTTTGTTAAAGAAAATATAAAAGTGACATTAAAGGAATTAATGGAACATCTTGATATACTGTGTCTACATATTCGGATATATAGACAACAGTTTAAATCTGTAATGCATACAAAGAACGAACTGCAGTCAGTGTTGCATTTATGGCATACTAAATAATAGATGGATTATCTGCTTTTTTTAATTGCTTATTTTCATTTATGACTATTGTAAATACAAGATAAACGGGCAGCCACGGTGGTGCAGCGGTTAGCGTTGCCGCCTCACAGCAAGAGATTCTCCAGTTCGATTCTCGGCTGGGGTGCCTTCTGTGTGGAATCTGGATGTCCTCACTGTGGTCGCATGGGTTTCCTCCCACATCCCAAAGACATGCTGTAGGTGGATTGGACAGTCTAAATTGGCCCTAGGCTGCTGGGCTGGCAACTCGACACCATAAAACTCCACTGCCAATCATGAGTGGACAGGTGATCCGCTGTGGCGACCCCTAACCGGGAAAAGCCGAAAGAAGAAGAAGTAAATACAAGATAAATATTAAAGCTATGTCCATACTAAATTACAGGTGGATTATCTGATCTTTTTAAGTGCTTGTTTTTATTTGTGACTATTGTAAATATAAGATAAATATTAAAGCTCTATCTTAATTATGTATTTTAAGGTTTGGCAACTTTATTTTTAAGGATGTGTGTGTGTAGACTAGACCAGCATTAACCATTCTCAAGTATAATCTAGGCCACATAACAAATAGCAGAAATACGTAGTCAAGAAAATTAATTTAACTCAACATGGCTGATTAATTCAAATGTTTCTTTCACAGTTTCAGAATGAAAAAGGAAACAAAGTACGTAAAGAAAAAAGGTATATACAAATAAAATCATTATTATTACTGTTAGTTTGCAAATGCATTATTTATCCCCAGGATTCACAAAGGAACATCTTGCAGTAATTATTTCTGATTTAGAGACAGCCCTACCACAGAGCTTTATCATGAAGATGTGCAACACAGCTGTGGGCTGTTTCTTTGGCTGTGCTAAATGCTAACTAGGTATTCTGGTGGAGTGGCCTATGCTAATTAGCCATGTGATCCCACAGAAATGCTTGCAGTAAGGCATTTACACAGCTGAGGACACAGAGAATCACTTGGCTGCATAAAGAAACACTACTGCTACTCATGTTAATGAACATGACCCAAAACTCATATCCACTCATCAAAGCAGAAGTAAGTGTGTTTGTGTGTGTGTCTATCTGGAAGGTCACAATAGGGATAGTTAGGCAGTAGGCAGGCAGTGTGTGAGCTTGTGTGGATATGTGTGTGTGTGTGTGTGTGTGTGTGTGTGTATATGTGTGTATATGAGTGGGCATGTCTGAGTGAGATGGGGGGTCTTTGTGTGTGTGTGTATGGTTACACTTTATAATCTCGAAATACTGAAATGTCGAATTTCAGTATTTCGAAACTACAAAGTCAAAAGTGCAGTTAGGCGAAACTGCATAATAGCAAATGTGGAAATGTCACATTCACCATTATGTGTTCACATACAGGACGTGCGGTGCGGTTTGTGGATTTAGCTGGGGTTTGAGGTAAGTGGTGTTTTTGTAAGGGTATTGGGCAGGGATGTTATTGTGTGTGTGTGTGTGTGTGTAGTGGTGAGTTTTATGTGTTTGTGTGTTTAGTGTGACCTCGGAGTTACTATATATAAGTAGGGGGGGTGTAGAGGGCGCATCCCCCACACGGGGGGTGCAGGGGGGGGCTTGTCCCCCTGCTTTTACCAAGATTGTTTGTGTATGTGTTAGTTTTGTTGTGCGTGTGTTGGTTTGTTTTTTTGTAGTGTCAGAAAGTAGGTGTATTTAAGTTTGTGTGGTGTAGTGTTTTGTTTGTGTTACGTTCGTGGATTAAAAGTTTCAGGTTTTTGATATTTTGGCTTTATAGTCTTGAGATACTGAAATGCGATATTTCATTATTTAGAGATTATAAAGTGAATCTATATATATATCTGTGTGTGTGTTGGGGCTGTCATACCTCCAAATTCCCCTAGACTAATGAGCAAATCTTGAAATGTAGAGGGAACACTACACAACAGCATACTTCTTTCTATCTAGTACCTTAAAGGCACTTAACAAATAGAACAAAAATGTTTTTTAACACAAAAGATGTGGGGAGTGGGGAACACAAGTCAAAGCTGACTCGATACAAACTAGTCATAGGTGAGGCACTCTGATGTCCCATTCACTAGGCTAAATAAGGAGAAAGTAACAGGCAGCTGCCTGCCAGGTGCCAGGATCCACCACATAACACACACATTCAGGTCTCTCAACAAAAGGTACAAATATGACTTTGTCATTGTACATGTGGGTGTGAATGACCTGAGATGTACTTCCCTAGACTACATGAAAAGAGACATGGAGGAGCTCTCGGATTATGTAGCCCAGGTGGGTATGACCCTAGCCCTGAGAAGCCTCCTACCATCACCCACACAGTACAAGAAGAAAATGATTGATTTCAACAATTGGCTAAGTTTCCAGTGTCATTCTAAGGGGATCCTGTATCTGTCTGCCTGGGATAACATGATTGACCTCGATGCTTTGCCAGAGATAGCCTGCATCTGTCACCTCTGGGCTTCTGGATACTGGCCAAGGCTCTTGCCACTCCTATAGTGCCTTTTTAGGTGGTGTTCCAAAGACCAAATTACAACCATAACAGCTACAAACAAATGCAATCTGAGGGTCATGCTGCTCAATGCTAGAAGTCTAAATCTCAAAATGCACTCGCTCAAAGCACTCCTTAAAATGGAGTAATGTAACATCGACCTGATTCAAGGCAGCAGACAGCACCCCTGCTCTACCGGACTATAGCTCATTCCACACCTTTTGGCCTGAGAACTTGGACCAAAGCTCCAAAGGCAGTGGTGTTTCCATATTCATAAAGGATGCACACACCTCCAGACTGGTAGCCCAACATAACGCATCAGAGATACTTCAGGTGCAGCTAACATTGGGTAAGACAGTGATTCAGGTCATTGCCTGCTATAGGTCCCCAACCATGTCCCAAGACTCTCACTCCACATTCCTAAGCACCCTGGAGAATATTAGGGTCCAGTCCAACACTCATACTGGGCAACTTCAACTACCCCTCCATTAACTGGGAAAACTAGTCACGTACCAATAAAATTGCTCAACGTTTCCTGGAATTCATTAATTCCAGTGCCCTGGACCAGCTCATTCTTACCCCCACTAGAGGTAGCAACATCCTTGACCTGGTCATTATTAACATGGGCGATCGTTGCTCTACACGAATAGTCAACTCCTCCCTGGTTAGATCTGATCACAAATTAATCACCTTGGAACCCCCCCGCCCCCCCCCCCCCCACAAAAGTAACCACCATGAAAAACTTCTCCAAAACTAACTCTGGGCTCATAAAAACAGATGTGGCTAACTTCATGGCACCCATGCAAATAGAGAATAGTTGCATGACCACTGAATCATACACCAATGCACTGTATGAACACTTACACAAATGCATGGATCTCGCCATACCCAATAGAACCAAGATGCTCTCCTCCAAAAATGGAAGCCAATCTGGTGGTCTGCTGCCATAAATTAAGTCTACAACAGAAGGAGGAAACTGATGCAGAATAAGGTGAAGTCCCAAGACTGGAAAAACTCCCTTTCAGCCCCAACGAAAGGTTGAGATCCCTCATCAAATCCTCTAAAGCTAGCTAGGAAAATAAAATTGCAGCGGAGTCAGTCACCAGAGCTGTGGATGAAGGTAAGGTGGTTTATACAGTGTACCTTGATCTGGCCAAGGCCTTTGTTATCATTCCCCACACAGGAATCATAGAAAAACTCACTAAGCTAGATATCAACCCTATATCACTAGGTGGGTTGCAAACTGGCTCACAGATAGAACCTACAGTTTGAAAGTAGCTGACTCCAAGTCAGACTGCCGACCTGTCACGAGTGGAGTCCCACAGGGTTCAGTCCTGGGTCCCCTCCTGTTTGATATCTACTTCTCTGAAGTCCAGGACAACACGAAGGGACTCTGGCTGACAAAGTTCACAGACGATTGCAAGTTGGGAGCTATTATTAACTTCCCAAGTGATGTTGACATCCTACAGAAAGGCCTCATTGAGGCCAACGACTGGTGTCAGAACCATGGCCTTAAGCTCAATGCCAAAAAATGTGTCATCATCCCCTTTGGGAAAAACCTGGTTCCCATGAATTACCACATCAATGGCAGCCCACTGAACACAGGAGTTAAAAGAGATCTGGGAACACAGGCTGACAGCAACCTCTCTTTTGACCACTGCATTGCCACTGTGGTCAGAAAGTCCTTCTATGTGGCACATCTCACTACTAAGAGTTTTGCATCCAAGAAGAAAGAGGTCATTGTCTCCCTCTACTCTTCCCTCATTAGACCAGTCATTGAGTACAATGTCCTATTTGGCATATACCTCACCAGACACCTGCAACAACTGGAGAGGCTGCAAAAGTACCTCAGAGAGAGGATCCTAGGCCTTAAACACTTGCCCTATTTGAACAGACTCAAAAAACTCCAACTATTCTCTGTCTCATATGGCCTACTTAGAGGCAATCTCTGCTTGACTTACAAAGCCATGTCTGACCCAGCTCTGTTAGAAATGCTACATCTAAAGAAATCCCAATCCCTCTGCACCACATGCTCCAGAGACCTCAACCTCATTACCACAATCAACAGGACAAGCTGGAGGGACAGGTCATAACCCAGAGACTGCCAATGCTATGGAATAGACTTCCCATACATGTTAAACAGAGCACCTCACTGGCCCCCTTCAAAAGAAATCTAGATGAGTGGATGGGAAATAGAACATTCACCCTGGGGATCACTCCAGTGGTTCTACTTGACAGAGGCACTGGGAACTAAGGTTGCGTGTCACAATGCCAAGGTAATCCTATGGGCTAGGTTTGTAAAGGCTCCAGGGCCATTAGCCTAGTACACACCTATGAACACTAGACACCATTGATACGATACTCTATATAGACATAAAGCCACTAAAAAATTCAAATCATGTACTCTCACACTGAGAAATATTAGTCCCCTCTATTACCACTAGAGACCGATATTACTGTAAAATATTGCCTAAGTGTTTAAAAAAAAAGTAAAGTAACAGAGAGGAAATGTTTTAAACCCTGCACCCTTGACACAGTAAGCAGTAGTATTAATCCACAAAAAAATAACTGATCAGTTAATGCAGCTGTTTGTTTACATGACAAAAAGTATGAAACTATAATCTCAGGTTTTGTTCAATGATTGTAACAATCCATGAGTTGCAAGGGACAGGGCACCAGTAAGAGAGATGCCAGCAGAAGCATCCTGTAAAATCAGTGACAGGACGCTGTGAAAGATGGGTGTGTGTCTATGTTGGGGGACAAAGCTATGGAGAACACTAAATGACACAAATGAGAGTATTTAAATTATTACCTGAACCCAATTATTTAATAGAGCAACAGGTCCAGCCTGACCATGCACTTTCAGAGCACTAAGAAGAAAGAAACTCTAATGTCTGGCATTATTGACTAACTGTAAAGGATCCATGATTTATGACAGCAGGAACAAAAATATAAGAAGGGACGTCAGGGATGATCTGTCAAGAGGTATGTAGTGTGTGTGTGTATTTAAATGTGTGTATATGTGTGAAAAAGTGAATGGAGGTGCAAGTGCCAACAAGATGCATCAGCTGCCAGTTTTTACTACTGCAGGAAAGTGATTAAAACTGAAAAAAAAAGATGCTGATACATGAACCACAATCCACTCTTTAATGAAATTAAGTGCTTTTGTTGCATGGGGTATAATGCAACTTCATCAGGATAAAATGTACTACACTATTTCCTGTTTAAATCCTCCAATTGATAAAATGAAAACCAATCAAACAGTTTATAACTTTGCCATTAAAAAAAAATTATTTAAACCAAAAACAGTATCACACAATTGTTAAAAATAACGTTATAAAAATATCAACAAATTAGTATATCCTTAAATATCGCTAAATACAACAGTACTTATAAAATTTTCCTGATAAAAATCACTTAATAAATATTACTAAAGTATGATACAAATATGAATGTCAAGTGCTCACTGTAGGAAGTAGTAATTTATTTTTTACAAAGTATCTGCTCGTAGTGTAAGAATGCTACTATAGCAATAACCCATGCCTGGGTGTGGGTAATGCTGGATTTACCCACGGCTGGCGTGGTTTGGTCCCGAGGGCGAAGCCCGAGGGACCAAACAAAGCCAACCGTGGGTAAATCCAGCATTACCCACACCCAGAAGTGGGTTATTGCTATTATACAATGACATTATTTAAGAAAAGAAATAATTACTTTTCTTAAATAATGGCATTGTATAATGCCTCTTTACTGCCCTTCCGCAGCTGTCTGGTATTCTGCGACAGTACATCAGAACTGTGGGCAAAAGCAACGGAGAACGCAAGATCTCCGTTGCTTTTTTTTACTGTCTCGCTATGTTAAATGGGTTTAACATAGCGAGACAGCTTTAAAATAAGCAACGGATATCTCCGTTGCTTATTTTAAAGCTGTCTCGCTATGTTCAACCCATTTAATATAGCGTGACAGCTTTAAAAAAAAGCAACGGAGATCGCAAGATCTCCGTTGCTTTTTTTAAACCTGTGTCGCTATGTTAAACTCTTTTAACATAGCGAGACAGTATTTTATACTAACGGAAAAAGTCCAGGCGACCAGACCTTTTTCCGTTAGTATATTGAGGGATTTACAACAGGCACGCTGGTTGGGCTGGCCAATCAGCGTGCACATTTTAGGGGAGGCATTGTATAATAAGAGATAACTTTTCAATTATAGCCCATGGTTTTGTAGTGTTTAATAAAATTTGCCAACACAGCTCTCTATACTCAAGGTTGTTGTATCTTTCGGCTTTTCCCAGTTAGGGGTCGCCACAGTAGAACTCTGGTCAGCTAATGATTGGCAGTAGATTTTTACGTACTGACTTGCCAGGCCTGACGCACAGCCTTCAACGAAGGTACGCCCATTCATGCATGTCTCCACACAGAAGATGCTTTAGCTGAGAATCGAACAGGACAACGTCTTACTATGAGGTGACAACGCTACCGCAGCAGCACCACCACTCAAGGTAAAATTCCCAATTTCCCCATCTAAAATTTTTAAATACCTATTCCACTATAAAAATTTTTTTTTTGAATTTCAGACATTCTTTGGTATGTTTGCTAAGGGCACTGGTATTACTACCTTTTTAATAACATAATTGTGGTGATATATTCTCATTTTCAAAGCGTGTTCCATCTTACTGATGTAAAATATGGGTCAGGAAAGATGGGTAGCTACATAGACCACCTCTTTTATACAAGTCAAAACTTCCGTTAGGAACAATGACCTTAGGATAACTATTAATGGCAATACTCAGACTATCATAAATAAATCTGCAATATGCACATACCCCACAGTTTTCCATACCTTTTGTTTTGTTGGTATTACATAATACTTCATCTCCTCCTACTCTAAAAGTGGCACTTTTAGGTTCTTATATTTTTTTGCATATAAATTTATGAACACCACCCAAAGTATTGGTTAATCAAAATGGCTCAAAGGCTCCATGCCAGTTTTTCTTCAGCACCCCATTCTCTTCATCACTAATGGCATTCTAAATCAAAAGCATAGTTCTAGTAAAATCTTTTTCATCAAATTCATTACTTTTACTTATACTTCTGGGAAACTTAATAATTGCTTGGCATTTATTTCCTCTGTTTATCTTTATGTTTCCCTATTTCATCAACCAGTAATTTAGGATTAATAATTGCTTGGCATTTATTTCCTCTGTTTATCTTTATGTTTCCCTATTTCATCAACCAGTAATTTAGGATATTTTCTTTCTAAGAACATTTCTTTTAAATTTTGCAATTCTTTCCAAACAGTATATCATCTGAGACTATTCTTCATAGTCTGACCATCTGTCCCTTGATAAGATTTTTGTTTTGCTCCTGCCAATGCAGGTGATGGCTATAATAGTGTAAAACACTGCTGGAGTTAGTAATCTTCCTAAATATATTAGAGTCAAATCTTTTCTCATTCAATTTTTTTGAAATAGCAACATCCAAAAAAAAAACAATGCGTCAAAACTATCTAATGAGATTGCACTTTTTGAGAAGGCTGAGGAGAGCGAATCTCCCATCGACAGTTCTCACTACCTTCTACAGAGGTCCTATAGAAATCATCCTGATGAACAACCTCGTAGTATGGTATGGAAGCTGCTCGACCTCTGAGTGCAAATCCCTCCAGTGAGTAGTACAGAATCCGAGAGGATCATCAAGACCACCTTACCAGCTATCCAGGACTTGTACTTATCCAGATGTCTCAGCAGGGCCAGAGGAATAATTAAAGACTGCACTCACCCTTCTTACAGAATGTTCCTGCTTCTATCATCCAGAAAGTGCTTCTGAAGCATATGTTGCAGAACTACGAGATTCAGGAACAGCTTCTTCCCTAATGTCATCAAGCTGCTGAACTCTAGTAAACAGCTATGCTCCATGATGACCATCTGGGTCAATAGAAACTTGTCTCAAATTGCACATTAACCTGGTTGCCAGTCTCATCTAATACTTAGTGCAATATTCACCATGACTATTAACTTATAGGCCATCTAGGGCACTAGCAATGCTGGAAAATATCTCTTCCTTCAGTGCAATACAAGCTGGAAATTCATAAATTAACCATAGTTCAATACTCTAATGTTCACAGTGCAATAATCAAATGTCTCTTTCTGTGCAAGTATCAATGCAATGTCTTAACCAAGTACCCATGGAATACTAAAGTCTCATGCAAGTAAGTGTTCATTGTGAAAAGTGTTAAAATGTTTCTAATTATATGTATTAACAGTCTGCCTACCAGCATGTTCATGATGTAATAGCTAGGTGTTATATGTGAAAATAGCCTATATGTTGTCTGAATATTGAGTCAGGAGAGAGAGAATTTCATTCAGTTTTTGCACTTGTTTGATTTCTAAATGACAATAAAGTTTACTTTGACTTTTGACTTAAAATTGTAATTGTATTGTTAATATATTCAGGGTCCTCAGTGTTACTTTAGCACCAGTGGCAGTTAAAGGTGATTCATTAGCCGATGATGAGGTCTTTCCTCATTATGACTGATATGCCTCTGAATCACAAATTCCTGAATTGCAAAAGCAGCCCCTTTTTGCCTCATCTGCTACAGCCAGCAATGGGGTTATTTCAGAAAGGGATAGTGTCTTAAATCTCCCATGAGTTTCTAGTTGCCTTCTGAATTCTGAGAAGCTGGATTTTTCTCTAAGTTCTTTATGGGAATAAGGTTGGTGGGGGCTGGGAATATTGTGTTTCCTGTAGTCCAGGTTTAATTCCCACAATCTCTATTTGCCTCCTGTGTGACTCCGAGCTACTCACTTAGTGCTCCATGGCTGAGAATAATAAAGGTCCTTCTGGCTCAGTGTTATACCCCAATTAACAAATAAATAATAATTTTAAGGATTGTGCCACTAACATTAGGGATGGACATGTACTTCAAGGCCTAGATGTGTGATAGCTAGAGTAACAATAATTATTCCCTACCCCATGCTTGATTCAGGTCTATCCATGAAGGATAAACCCGAGAACTGGGTAGATCTCCATCACCCACAGGTTGGAAAGTAATCACTCTTCATTATACAATGGAGATAGTAAGTTATCTGCTTTTTAGTAAGTGGGCTGAATTTTACCATTCCTTCCTTTATGTATTTCTTTATGCTGAAACAGTGCATTGAATATGTTTTTGAACAACAAACACCTATAGGCCATTATTTACAGACCGTGCATAGGAGGCGGCCACATGCAAGCATGTTGCAAATCACAGTACCTGCTAATGCTACTTAGCAGTGAGGAAAATTGCACAGGAATAGACATATGCAAATGAATATATGATGACATGCAGAGGAAGCTGCACAGGTTAATGAGTTCATAATAAGATACAAATGAGCGCCTCTGAAAGCAAGTCACAATTCTCAGACATACAGCAGTGGGTATCCAGCAAGTTGCACATCACTGTAACAACAAAATACATGTGGAGTTTGTAGAGTTGCAACAAACAGATATGTTGTGAGCAGGAGTGCTCAAGCAGCAGCAAGCATTGTGAATAAAAATGGTACCAGTACCTTATCACTGACCATGATCAGTTGACAGATAACTATTTATTGGGCATGATAATATATAGGCATTCATTGGCATGTACTGGCCATGCACAGGATCTGAAGGAATGTGTATGTATTTCGTACACTGAGGGAGTCTAAGGTATGTGTATCAGTTACTATATTAGCTACAAGGACTTCAAGAGATTTGCACATCACAGACATCAGCTTGCAGAAAACACAATACGTTTCTTGTTAATCTATTTCCATGTGGAGAAAAGCAATTCTGTTTCCCCAAAACAAAGGGAAGGAGGGAGAGGCAGAGAGAGCTACCACCACCATGTGTGGCTTCTATGAAACCACTCTCCTCCCCAAATTACTGAGTGCTTTAGATTAAATACATGTGGCAAAAAAGCCCCATGAGGTAACTAGGGTTGTCATAATATCAGTAGGAACACTTACCATTCCACAAACTGGTAGGTAGAGTGCAATGCACAGGAGCTGATTATCAGTGTGTCTGCACAGCACTATGGTACCCATGAATCCCACAACTGGCACTCATGTTATCTATATCACCACTTTCTGCACAATGAAATTTCATGGGTCCACCTAGTTAGTAAGCACTGACACTGTACTAATCAGACATAAGCAGAGCCGAACTGAATTCCAGGAAAATGGAGACAACAGAATCCCTTGTCACAGACTCTCCAATAAGTGTTCAAGCACCTCTCATATAACACAGTTTTATTCCGTAAATGGACAGCACAACAAATACTCCAAATACTGACAGCACATAAGTTGAAAAGATGTTAAAAAACTGGTTATAAAAAACTAGTTAAGTGCTTTCACCCACTCGTATAGTGGGCTTCATCAGAACATCTTCTCATGACCAAATCTCACGTTATATTTTGAAGTTGGCGCTAAAATCAATGGATACAAGTGGGAAACATGTATCCGTTGCTGTGTACATGCCTCTTAAAGCTAAACCAACAGTAAATTGTATATTAAATGATAAACTACAATTCCCTAGAATAACAAAAAAACTTTTTCTCTAAAACAACTAATAAAATATTCCAACTATATGGATTATTACAAATAACTTGATATGAAAACAAAATTATTGACAAAATAATGCTTCCCTTTATAAATGTATAAGGAGATGAAAACTAATATGTGTATATCCAACTAAATCGAGTATCTCTAAATTAAGTCATAATAAATCTATGATTAAATACTGTATGTACCTGTGTAATTACCCTCCGTATCTTGTATATACATAAATCTACCCAACCTAATTAATACTGATTACATTACGAATAAAATTAATACTATCAATACTTGCAAAACTACTATCATTAATAAGTACAATCTAATAATACATATCACAAATAAAAATTGTGTGAGAAAATACGTAAAACGAAATGTAAAAAAATGTGATTCCAATTCACTCAAATGACTAAACAACTGAATTAATTCCATAATATGAATTTAATAATGAATACACTTCCCCCCTTACTCCTATAGTTGTACAAATGGTTAAATCATTTCCAAAATTGGCTTACATGAAATGTATTCATTGAGGCCTGGGGGGTGGTGGAATCCAGATAAAGTTGCCACCAAACTTTCTTGAAACTTAACAGAGTTTTGTAGTCACCACCTCTTGGGTCTACTGTAATTGTTTCCAGAATAGCAAATTTAAAATTATGTGTATCCCCCATCTCTTCTATATGCCTGTATAGTGCATTTGTGGGGTCTTTCTTCCTAATACAATATGTATGATCGTACATTCGCTGTCTGAAACATCTCTCCGTCTTACCTATATAATAGCTTGTGCATTCACAACACTTGGCCAAGTATATGAGCATTTTGGTTCTACAATTACCACATTTGAATTTAACTGATGTTTTTAATTCATTCGGAATAATCATCCTTTCCTTTTCATATATATATTTGCATTGATTGCATGCTCCACATTTAAAGGTATGTGAAGAATTGATGTTCTTTGACGCCTTACCTACACTTCCTATCCTGTGGACTAATACATTTTTTATGTTCCTTCCCATTTTATAAACAATTCTAGGTTTATTACCCATTAATTCCAACAAGGGGGAATCCCGGGAGATCAAATACCAGAATTTGTTTATAATATATACTACCTTGTCTACTACTGGACTGTATTGTAGTATTAGGGATCTCTGATGACAAATTGTCTCATTGTCATAATTATTCCCCACATTGTTCACCTGTTTAGTCTCCAATCCAGATCCTAATAAAGGTTTATACTTAGTGCCCCATTCTGGAATTACATATTGTCCTATATCTGATAACATTTTCAATGGATAGCCTCTCTCTAGAAACAGCTCAGTTATAAACTTAATTTGCTCTGCCATCATCTTTGCATCTATCGTCATATGGGCGCATGTATGCATTGCCCTTTGTAGATGTTGTATTTCATATTAACCAGATGGCAACTACTGTATTCCAAATAGTCATTGGAAAAAGTCTTCTTTCTGTATATTCTATAATTGAAGCTGCCCTCCTTCTTGTATATATATGTATCCAGATAGGCTATATCTTCATTGTTGTAAGCATGTGTGAATTTGAGATAATCACTTGTAGTGTTGAGGAATTGCAGGAATGCAACTAAGCTTTCTTCACTATCATCCCATAAGATGTATACATCATCTAAAAATCTTGAGTAATATTTAATACTCTTAAAAAACTCACTAGGAAATAATATAGAATGCTCCCAATCGAGCATGACCAGGTTGGCAAATATGGGAGCACAAGCTGCTCCCATAGTCCCCCCCCCCAGTCTGTTTGAAATGCTCACCCTCAAAAAATATGAAATTGTTGTCTAACACTATAGACATCAATTCCATAATGAGGCATATCTCATCTCAACTAAAATATGTGTACTTATTGACACTATTACAAAAGGCCTATAATCCTGCTTGCTTGGGTATGCACGAAAAAAGGTCTATAACATCAATGGTGACAAATAACAAACCTTCCTTGCATACACCTGTAGGGTAAGTACCTAGGAACTCCCAGGAATCCTTAACCAAGTGGGGTATCTTACTGTATACATGTTTTAACTTCAGATCTATAAACTTCCCCATGAGGAATGTTTTGGATTTGCTACCTGATATGATTGGTCAGAAAGGGGGGGTCTTTAGTGTCCTTGTGTATTTGTGGTATGCCAACCATTGTGGCTAATCTTGGATACTTAACTTTTAAGAATTTATAAATGTCACTAGTAATTCTACCATCAATATCAAATTCTTCTATGTATGAATCTATCCGTTGATAAGCTATATTTATCTCATTAATAGAGATAGATTCATAATTACCTGAATAGTAGAGAATATCATACATTTTCTTGGTATACCTTATAGTATCATAGAGGACAGGACCGTCCCCCTTATCCAGCTTCATCACCCTGATGTTAGTGTCTTTCTGTAATGCCTTAAGTGTTTTCATTTCTACTTCTGTTAAATTACTGATATTAACATTTTCAGGAAAAATGAGAAACTTGCTAGATCTCGTCACTATTTTTTCATAAGTATCTACCACAGGATGACTCGGTGATATAAATGTACTTTTTTCCTTAATGATACTATCTATGTTACATTTATTAATATCTAACGGTTGTGCTATCTTATATTGTCTTTAAAAAAGACCTCTAGATTCATCTTCCTAGTGAATTTCTTGAGTTCACACAAACAATCAACCACATCAAAGTGTGGGTTCGGTATATATTTCATACCCTTGGCCAATAAGTTGAAATGTGCCTTATGTATATCTATACTTGAAAAATTATAAATGTTAAAGTTATTAAAAGTATGTATATTTTCACATACTACTATATCTTGGCCAACACTACATACTTCTGCCAAGTTATCTATTACCATTGTTCCCCCCCCCCCATTGCCTCTACCAGGGTCTCCCTGGTGACTGATACTGTTGTTGGTATCTGTTCCTGTATGGTTGTCCCTGGTTGGCATCGACCCTCTGAAAATGGGAGTCCTTATTGTATTGATTCCTGTCCTGGGTAAATTTTTCTGTGTACTTCTGATTAGAGGTTTTATCGTTATTAATACCTCTTTCTTTTCTTTTATACCACTCATAAACCATACCTTTCTTATACTGTTCTACATCCCTTGAAATTTTCTTGTGCTTCCTTGTGCAAATGTTTTGTACCCATTTCTCAGCTATATTAAATTGTTTCTTGTACAATCTTTCCCACTCGGAAAATAATAAATCATTTGTTATCTTGTTATTTAAAATCTCTGTTTCCTGTACTAATTTACATAACTTTTCATCATTAGATTTTATGAGCATTCTCATAAAATTGAAACCACATTGGTTAAAAAATGCATTAAATTCAGCGATACTATTGTCAGTTAAAATAATACCCATAGGTACTTTAAAAAATCTCAGTCCCATGGGGACTATTTTCATATTAATACATTTTTGCAAATATGCATTGTCAGCTTTAATCCCATTTATACCTTTCAGTTTTCTGCCTAATAAATAAATCATATCTTTGAGGCTCCCCAAATCTTCCGGTGTTTTGGAGCCCGCTTGTTTGTTCTGAATCAAATTGTCAAAATTGTAGTCAGTAACCAAGAAATTATTGAACTGTTTATCTTTACTATTCGATTCAGCTCTTCCTAAATGATTGTCAGTATGACTAGTAGATAAAACAGTACCTTTGTTATGTTGTGTAGAACTGTTTGTAGCAGTTGAATATGTTTTTAAAGGTAAAACTCTCTTCGGTTTTGTGCCAATACGTTTCGCTTCTTCATCAACATCATAGATGGAAAAGTCGAACGTGAAGTCCGTGATGTTGATCTTACTGCTGTTGAAGGGCTCAGTAATATCAGTATTGAATTACATATTGTCCTATATCTGCTAACATTTTTGATGGATAGCCTCTCTCTCTCTCTAGAAACAGCTCAGTTATGAACTTAATTTCCTCTACCATCATCTTTGCATCTGAGATTTGGTCATGAGAAGATGTTCTGATGAAGCCCACTATACGAGTGGGTGAAAGTGCTTAACTAGTTTTTTATAACCAGTTTTTTAACGTCTTTTCAATTTATGTGCTGTGAGTATTTGTTGTGCTGTCCGTTTATGGAATAAAACCGTGTTATATGTGAGGTGCTTGAACACTTATTGGAGAGTCTGTGACAAGGGATAAGCAGAGCCAAAGTCAGTGTATGTGCAAATGGCACACCTTTCATATGTTTTTTACTGTGTTTCAGGTGACTGCAGGTACCCATTGTAGCCTGGTCAATGATGCCAGTATGGAACCCACACAGAATAACTATGTTCCACTGCTTGGATACATCTGAGGGGGAGCAGTGTAGTACATCAGTACCACAGCCTGAAATATATTTGTAGCATGTTGTATGCTAAATAATATGATTATTAAAACAAATACATCCTTTCTGGGAACCTCTTTACTCATCATAGTAGTCCCTGTTGCAGCCAACACACCAAACTCATCCACTGATAACAGTGAGGTGAAGAGAGAGCAAGCAGCAACCACATCATACCCTCCCAAGCAGCAATAGACACAGTATGTGACAGTGCCATTGAAGCTTATGGGGCCTGATAAGCACAAAGTGACAGTGCAGTGTCACACAGAGCAAATGTGATTCATGCAAGTACAAATACAACTCTGTCACTGTCCAAGTTGGAGTGAATGACTTGAGACGTACCTCCCTGGACTACGTGAAAACAGATATGAAGAGCTCTCGGATCATGTGGCCCAGGCAGGTATGACCCTAGCCCTAAGTAGCATCCTGGCTTTGCCCAGAATATCACAGTATAAGGACAAAATGATTGACTTCAACAATTTGCTAAGCTTCTGGCGTCATTCAAAGGGGATCCAGTAGCTGCCTGCCTGGGACGACATGATCGACAAACCACGATGCTTTGCCAGAGATGGTCTGCACTTGTCACCCCTGGGATTCAGGTTACTGGCTAAAGCTCTTGCCACCCCTACAGTGCCTTTTTAGGCAAGGTTCAAAGGACAAAACCACCACCGTAACAGATACAAGCATGCAAAATCTAAAGGTAATGCTATTCAATGATAGAAGTCTAAACCTCAAAATCCACTCTCTTGAGGTACTCCTAAAAATGGAGGACATCGATATCTGTGCAGTAACTGAGACCTGGTTCAAGGCTCCAGACAGTACCCCTGCAATACCAGGCTACAACTCTTACCACACTTTTCGGCCTCCAAACCAAGACCGAAACACTAAAGGTGGAGGAGTGTCCATATTCACCAAGGATATTCTGGTCTACTTCACGTTGTCTAAGCTGATATTGTCGGCACCAGATTAGTGAAAGCAAAAAAACATTGAACATTAAAACAGAAATCTTGCCAATGTAAGTTTTTATTTATTTTTGTTTTTAGGCATTTTTTTATCTTTCGATGTTTCAGAATTCAATATATGGCATCGACCATATTAGATTTGATATTCTGAAACTTCGATAAGATAATATAGATGCGGATATTCACACCTCCAGGCTAGTTTCCCAACACAATGCATCTGAAATTCTCCAGGTGCAACTAACACTACGTAAGACTGCAATTCAAATTGTAGCTTGCTACAGATCCCCCACCATGCCCCAGGAGTCTCACTACACCTTTCTAAACATACTGGAAAATATTAAGATACAGCCAAACAGCCTAATACTGGGTGATTTCAACTACCCTGCCATTAACTGGGAAAATTTCTCAGGTACCAACACTTTTTCCCAACGGTTCTTAGAATTCATAAATTCCAACGCCCTGGATCAACTAATCCATTGTCCCACCAGAGGCTCCAATATCCTAGACCCGGTCATTACCAACATGTGAGACAGATGCTCCACACCAGTGGTCATCCCCTCATTGGTCAGGTCTGACCATAAGCTAATCACCCTTGACGTCCACATCCCACCCCCACCCCCACCCCCCCAGTAAAGACACCTCTGTAAAAAACTTCTCCAAAGCCAACTTCATGCTACTCAAGTCAGAAGTGACAAACTTCACGACACCCATGCAGACGAGAGCTGAAAGTTTGACTGCTGAATCCTACATTAAGGCACTGTATGAGCACATCCACTCATGCATGAATCGAGCCATACCAAATAGAACCAAGATGCTCTCCTCCAAAAAAAGGAAGCCAATCTGGTGGGTCCCCTGCCATAAAAAAACTATACAACAGAAGGCAGAAACTGTTGCAGAAAAGAGGAAAATCCCAGGATGCAAAAAAAGCCCTTACCAGCCACAGTAAGAAGCTGAGATCCCTCATAAAATCCTGCAAAGCTAGTTACGAAAATAAAATTGCCAAAGATGCCAAAGACAACCACAAGGCATTCTATAGTTATGTCAAGAATCTAAATGGCAATGCTCAGATCTGCTCTGAGCTACAACAGAATTGCATTAAATACACTGATCCCAAGGATATTGCCAATATCCTGGCAGATCGATTTAGTGCCAGCTTCACCCCCTCTCACCCCCTAAAGGGTCCATCTCGATACCAAAAGATTGCTAAATTCCAGTAATCATGGCCACACAGGTAGAAATCGCACTCTCCAAAGCTAAGAATACAGTATCCATGGGACCAGATGACATCCTGGGCTGTGTACTACATGAACTACAAAATGAACTGACACCTCATCTAAGTGTCATGTTTAATCATAGCCTCACCTCAGCCTTTGTGCCCACTGAGTGGCACACAGCTACAGTTATTCCACTCCACAAGGGGGGAATCCACCTTGGATCCCAGGAACTACCATCCCATCAGTCTGACGAGCCTGAGCTGCAAGGGCATGGAACGCATTATCATGAAACTTATAAACAAAGACATTGGCAAACTTCAAACACTGGACCCCAACCAGTTTGGGTTCGTTAAGGGCCAAATCTTGTCTCCTGAACCTGATTGACTTCTTCAAATCAGTTTCCAGAGCTGTGGATGAGGGTAAAGCGGTCCACACAGCCTATCTGGACCTCGCCAAGGCCTTTGACACCATCCCCACACTCTGGAATCATAGACAAACTTACTAAGCTGGGCATAAATCCCTATGTCACTTGATGGGTTGCCAACTAGTGATAGAACCCAGACTGTAAAAGTAGCTGACTCCAAATCCAGCTACAGACAAGTGACAAGTGGAGTACCTCAGGGTTCAGTCCTGGGACCGCTTTTGTTTGGCATCTACTTCTCTGAAGTACAGGCCAACACTAAGGGATTCTGACTAACAAAGTTTGCAGATGACTGCAAACTGGGAGCCATTATTGAATCCTCAAATGATAGAAAGGGCCTTACAGAAACAGATACTTGGTGCTAGAACCATGGGCTCAAGCTTAATGCCAAGAAATGTATAGTTATCCCCTTTGGGAAGAAACATGTACCCATGAATTACCACACAGGTGGCAGTACACTAAACACCAAAAGTGTGATAAGAGACTTAGGGACACAGGTGGACAGTGGTCTCACCTTCGATAAACACATCACCACAAGAGTCAGGAAATCCTTTTATGTGGCACACCTCATCACTAAGGGCTTTTCATCCAGAAAAAAGGAGGTCATTGTCCCACTGTACTCATCACTCATTAGACCCATTATAGAGTACAACGCCCCGTTTGGTATGTACCTCACAAGACATCTTCAACAGCTGGAAAGGCCGCAGAAATACATCACTAAAAGAATAACAGGCCTAAAGCAGATGCCCTATGCTGACCATCTAAAAAAAACTCCAGCTATACTCTGTGGCATATCATCTACTCAGAGGTGATCTCTGCTTAACATACAAGGCCATGTCAAACCCTGAGCTGTTGGACATGCTCCACTTAAAGAAATCCCAATCACTTAGAGCCACATGCTCCAGGGATCTAAACCTTGTTATTACAATGAACAAAACATGCTGGAGGGATAGGTTCCTGACCCAGAGACTCCCCATACTCTGGTATAGACTGCCCATACATGTCAAGCAGAGCGCCTCCTTGGCCCTCTTCAAAAGGAACCTTGGCAATTGGATGGGAGATAGGAAATTCACCCCGAGGATGACATCAGTTGCCATGCCACACAGGGGTCCAGGGAAGTAAATATTGTGGGAAGAAACATCCAGGGAATTGTTATGGCTAGGCTGGTATAGGCCCTAGGACCAATAGCCTAGTACCAACCTATGAACCTATGCAGGGTTATGTGCCAAGGGACACAATGGCACATGGATGGCATCACAGCCTGAGTGGAGTGCCATGTTGGTAGATGTGGAGATGAAGGTTGTGTGGCAAAGGTGGGATACGTATCACAGACAATGTCTTTCTGAGAGTGAGGAAGGGGATGTCACTATGGGACCCCAACTGGGAGGGGATTCTATTATATGAATTGCGGCTACTGTTCTGATTTCATGGAGAATGACTAGAGGTCTCTTAACAATGATATTGTACTACTGCAGAAATGGGATCTGTATGGAGTCTGCTGGTAAGGTAGACTGGAAGGCATGTCTACCAACAACATGAGATGTTGCAATGAAATATTTCTAGACCTGCAGGAAAAGACTGTATGCCTTATGATGAACTCTCATTGTGACTACTCTATACACGTATCTGCCACTGAATATGGAGTGGAGAACTCACTGCTGGACATGGCAGTGATGGTTGCATTTACTATCTGTTGCACAAAGGCTGATATGGCAGTGATGCGTGACACCGTAAATGTCATGACACTCAGCACATCATCATCCATGAACTATGTTGTCTAAGACATTGACAGTGCTGAGGACATCTCCAGAAAAGCGATGCACCACAACAATCATCTCAGTCTCAGTATAGTCAGCCCTATACTGTACCCAGATGATATTTTCCAAATCTGCTAGTTGAGTTCAAGCATTGCGGCATATCAATGATATCATGTGTAGGTTGTGACATGTGATCATGCTGGAGCCCTTGCAATGCTGCAGTATGGTGCATATATCTACATCCGATGGCATGCACTCTTCTGCTGCTGCAGCCACAGGAGGAGCTGTACTGGTGCTTTCATTCATGGGGGAGCCCTCTCAGTGGGGGTGTTGAATGATCATGCTGTGCAGTTTGTAGCTCAGGTGTGGGTGTGGCTGTATTTTCATCCTGACAGTACCTGTGGGACATCGGACTATAACTCAGTCTCTCTGTATCACCATCAAATCATACATAGGTGCTAATGCCAGCATGCTGTCCTGAGCTAGCCTGTACAAGTATCACCACAACAGTAGTCTGCCTGTGAATATATATTATAAGACAGAGCAGAGTGAATTCAAATATCTACATTGCATGTGAGGCCCTGAGCTTTGCATGAAAACACTGGCGCAGAATATGCATATATAGAGTATGCACATCTGAAGTACATATGGGAAACATGCATTTGTCTATTTGTCCTGAATGGTTCCTGAATATTGCAGTGCTGCTGCACACTCATACATTATGGTTGGTGTATCTTCCTCTGAAATACTGAAACGTGAGGATTAGTTGCTCTTAGAACCTGTGTCCACTACCCCAGGTATGATACCTGAGCCTTCATCATCTCCATGCATGAACACTAGGAACTACTCATCATTTAAGCTTGCAGTGGGTGGTGGACCCAATCCAGATCAAATAATTATAAGTGCTTGATGCCAGACGGAGAGCAAGAGATAATAAGCCATTCTAGTTTGTTCTTTTACATTTTTTTAGCATTCTACTGCCTCTTCATCCATACCTTTCATTTTACCCTTTTTTCACATATCTCATGCCTTTAAGTTGTCTCTCTGGATTCCCTCTCCACCAACCTACATAATAGTCCATCAAATGGGTCCACAACCCCACCAGTGAAAAGTACGTCTGGGAATTCAACTAGTATTTAGTCCTTGGAATCTTCTGCCTGCGTGCATTCCTTCACTTATGTCCTCCCTGCTCAGGATGACCACTTTATATCTGTCTAACATGATCTTTTGCACTGATATCACGCCCCTGTCTCCTCTTGTCCTAAATAAGAAGAGTTCTAGCTTCTTCTAGAGATTTTCCTCCAAATGCCTGCCAGCAGTCTGATGTCCCTTTCCTTACATCACCTCCAGTATTACATGCTGCAGTCTAGGTGTACTCTGACCAGGGAACTGTAGAGAAGAAGCATCACCTCTTTACCTGGATAATTCATTTCCTGACAGTATGCACCAACATTCTGTTTGCCATTGCCTTCTCACTCTGCTCCTGGTGTTCCAGTCCAGGTGTGATTAGCCCCCAACTCTTTTTCCTCCTGTTGGCATCAGTTCCACTTCTCCCAGTTGATACTTCACACCAGGGTTGTTGTGGCTTCCGGGCAGTACTTTGTATGTTTGTTATGAACCTCAGGTCTCACCTTTCAGTCTTTGTTCTGCCATTCTGTATCTTTTGCTATGCTCTTCCCTCACATTCTCTACTGACAGATCTAGGTAGGTGTCATCAGTGAAGAAGCTGATACTATTTTCTTTTCCATCATATGTGTGTCCAAGACAAACAAAGTGAAGATTACTGGAGTCAGAAAAGCCCCCTCTGGCACTCCACATTTCCTGTTTCAGCACGGCTACCCTTTGCATATGACCATTCTTTTCCATAGTTCTACTCCTACATTTAATTCCTAATCCCAGTTTCACTATCAGTCTCCAATATGGGACTGAATCAAAGGCCTTGCTGAAGGCCAGACAGACCATGCTTACTAGGACTCCCCCTGTCAAGTTCACCAGTAGCTCACATATAACATTGGAGCATGTTTCAGTGACAGCTCCAACTGGCAATGGACCCATGCTGACTGCTGTCCTGGAGATTTTTGTCTTCTGGAAATACTAATACTCAGAATTAGTTTACTATCAAAATATGGAATGGCACTTATGCAAAACTGGGATGGCTGAATATGTGTTTTCCAGTTTCTATAATGCCAATCTGGAAATGTTGAAATCCTCATTAGCGAATGGTTGTGTTAATGTGGGATCGACGTTCTGATAACAGATCACATTACAGTGGGGATCAGGAAATTTACTGTTTTTCTCACTGTAGTGCAATCTCAGAGTTGGAATATATAATATGCAGAGGGTGTGAGGGGAGGCTTGCCCCCTGAAAAAAAACATTACCAGTAACACGTTACCATTTCCGACATTTTGGTAATTCTGTATTACCAAATTCAGATAACAAATTTGATCAAAAAGTGGAAAATTGTTTTGATTTTCCACATTTTGATAGTAAACCCTCAGAATCATCTCCATGATTTTCACTGCCGCTGTTAATAAGCTAATAGTAGTTCCCTAGATTTTTCCTGCTTTCCCACACCCTGTATAAGGGGTACCACATTTGCTATTATCTAGTCCTCTCTCACTTATAGACTAGGCAGTAACCTATAGAATCTCTCTATCAGGAGGACTGCCAACACACTGGCTAGATTTCTGAGGACTGTGGGACAAAGCCAATGTGGTTATTCTGCTTTATTTTGTCTATGGGCAGCCATTTTCAACAGGGCATTTTTCCACTCTATCCAAGTATTTGTCCATGTTCTTTCTGTACTGCCCTGCCTCCTTACAAGGATCCTTCCTTTTTCCTTGTACCATGTGATCTCCCTGCCATCTTTTTCCAGCTTTTCAGTTCTGTCCTTAATGTACTTACTTATGTTAAGTATGTGAAAAAGCCTTTACTTCCCTTCTTGAACATTTTTGCTGCTTCTCTGTTAGCCTTCTGGTAATGTGCCTCCTCCACCTCCCAGTCACCTACTTTCTACCTCATGTAGGCTCTCTCTTTTGTCCTAATTGTTATCCTTAGATTAGCTTGTTCTCACACTGGCCTTCTTGTCTTTCTGCCTTTCTTGGCTATTCCTCACACCTTTACCATATACCTGACTGCTCCATTACTGACTCATTCCAAAGCATTCATTCCCTCAGTTTGCTCCCACTCCTAACTTATCCATGATTTATTTAACATTTTTGTAGCTTGAAAGTCTGACTTGGAACAGAGCCAATTTTCAGAGGGGGCCTGGGGAGAAATGCTCCAGATGCATGTTTTTGTAATTATCTCTTCCAGCCCAGTATCATTTACTGTTTTAAAATCTCACCTTTCCCCATACAGCCAATCACAAAGCAGCATGATCACTGTTGACTAATGATGCTTTAATCTGCATATCCATGATGAACTCTGGATTGGTTAAGACCACATTCAGAATTATATCCTTTCTAGTATAGTTCTGCACTGGGTGTCAAAATCTATCATGGTTCAAGACCTAAGATAAATCCCACTCCCACTCTGCACTGGAGCTAAAAATTTCCTTGTCCATTCCTGGCAGATGCAGATCCCCATGACTATTACATATATTTTTTCTTATGCACCCCTTAATTCTTCCCTCCAGTCTGTTCATCACCTGCCATCCTTACCCCTTGTTGTGTCTGGGGATAATTACTGTATCAGTCCATCACCCCCCTTCCACTATATAAACAAGACAATTAACCTGGCTTCTGACCCCCCATCTGCTTCATTGCCCTATCATTGATATGGTGTTCTTCCTCATCGTTGACCACCTTCATATAGAGTGCTACTCAATCCCTATGTCTCCCTTCTCTCTCATTCCTGAACAAGCATTGCCCAGGTATCCCCATGCCCCCCCCCCCCGCCTTTATCAGTGGCCTATGTTTCTATGATTTCAGTAATGTCCACCTTCCCCTCCTACACTGCTTACTGCAGAAAACTCAGAGACAGGATACGTGAACACATATATCAAATTAAAGTTAAGTCCACAGTCAATGCACTGTCTAAACATGTATTGGAGAGAGGCGACACACATATGTTCACTTTCAGAGTCACTGAGATGTTATTTACAGGTCCTAGAGGTGGTGACACTAAGAACCATGCTGAAACACAGGAGGCGAAATGGATAATTCGGTTTAGGGCAGACTTTTATCTAGGTCTTAATGATAATGTACCCCTGAAACCATTTTTGAAGTCTAGAAGGCTTAGATAGAACCAATTGTTCACCAGTTGGTGAAGATCATTATATATTGTGTATAATAGGCACATGACATTTCTGTCCTTATGTAATGGGAGTATTTATTAGTTTGAGCATATATTTCCATCAGTAGTTATGTATTTGTATACTATAATATGATATATTTTTATATATCCTTATATGTATTTCTTTATATATATTTTTTATACTTTTTATGTTTATTTTTTATGGTGATGCAATTAATGTTTTTAGCATAAGATGTTTGATAAGATTATGATCTTGTCACTTTAAGAAAATGTTTGAATTCAAGTTTTTGGCGCCTTTTTACTATACAAGGAGTTGTTATCAGTGATGCATTATGGTCTGATGAAGCCCTGTTGGGTGAATGTGCTTACTGGATTTATCTGTTTGATTCAATAAAAGACTTGCACTGGATGGAATTGCTGCCTTTGGATGTGTTTTAAAACTTACCAGCTGTGTTTAGCTCTGATACCTGATTTTTGCTGTTTTACCAGTTTGACTTTCTATCATAGCCTACCCCCCTTCTCTGGACAGGAAGAGTGCACCCTGCCTAAACAGGGCTTACAGTATGGGGACCAGGTGCATGATTATACAAAGTCAGTCCAGCTACAGGACAACACACTGGCATTACAGAGCACTACCTGTAACATCAGGTGGTTATTATTCCTCCTGTCCAGCAGGAGGTATCAGACAAACAATGAGGCCTTCCCATAAGTCTCTCCCTTCTAGTTTTCTGGGAGACTCACTTTTATTCCTCCAGTACCCAAATCTGCTAATCAAACCATGTTAACCTAGAGTGCAGTCAGGGCTTCATCTCTCTGCATAAAGGAGCTGGCATGGTGCTACTTACTGTAATATTATTCAGTGTTACTGCAGCATGTGCTGGCAAGTGTCAGTGTGCCAGAATTTGTAGCTATATGTGCTGTGGTATACAGGGCCGGTGTTAGCATTTTGGGGGCCCCCAGCAAATGTCAAGATGGGGGCCCCCTAGGCACTTCCAGTATAAGTATCATCCTAACAATGCCATCCATCCTAAGCAACCTTTTATTGCATGCTGCAAACTTTTAGGAGTAGTATCCACAGACAGACCTGCAGCTACAAGCTTTTACATTACAACAGGTCTATGTATCACACTTTCACTATGTTGAGCTGTCTAACAAAGAGGCAGTTAGTTTTGGTTGGCCTTAGTTGCCAGTTTGACATTGCACAAAGCAGTCTATGTACAGGTCTGGACTTAAAAATGTGAAATGATGACTGGACCTACAACACCACCACACACACCCCCCCCACACACACACACACGCACACACCCAGTCATCTCCTCTGAGTCCTTCTCCTTTTGGGCTCCCCATACCATCCATGTTACTTTTTCTTCCTTTTTCACATTTTGCCTTACTCTAAGCTTTTTCAAGAAGGCATAACTTTCTATATGCTCTGAAGTGCATTTTACACAACATTTTCATCCAATAATAGCTTGAACAGAAATTATGATTAAGGAAAGAAATTCACTGTTGTGGTTCAGCTTTAGTTTTCCTTGCATCCTTTCAAGACACCTTTCCTGAACAAGACAGACCAGTAATAACCATTTAGGAAATAAATCAAGTCAGGGTCCAAGAAGCCACAGGTTTACAGATGGTCTGGGATGCATTTTAGAGCATTTTCTCAACATTTTGCTCCAATGGTGGCCTAATTAAAATTATGAAGAAAAAAGAATTTCAGTCTTATTTTTTCTTTCAAGGAAGACATAATTTGTGCCCAAGGCTTAATTTTCAAAGCTGACAAAATTAGCTTACAGTAAACTAACAAGCCAGTAGTTGTGAGAATATTTAAGTCTTATCTGGAAATACTGCCTACCTCCTAACCCTCTAAAGACAGTCACTGCCTATGCATCCCTCTGGTGTTAGACTGGGATGAAAGCAGAGATTTAAATTGCCTTTGTCATATATTTCAAGTGACTGATGATATACATATACATAGCATGTTCTTCACCCCAAGTCACAAAGGCAGCCACATGTATATGTGCCTAGTACGTGATTGTGAGAATGATTTCAGTAATATTCAAATTTGTTGCTCCTAAACAGTACACCTCTCTTACACAAGCTATAGTAACCTTCTTTGTACACCTCTGAGGTCTGTGAGAAACACTGCCCTCAGCTCAAACACAAGCTATAATGACTTTATGTGCACACCTCTAAGGTTTGAATGTGATGAAAATTAAAGATGTAATATCCACACAATCTCTAGTCCCTCATAACCCAGAGAGCTTATGTACACACACACACATTTGAGCAGGGCTGGTTTTAGAATGGGTGTGGTTGTAAACAGAGGCTATTATTAGCTTTATCCTAAAAGGGTCATATCTCAGTACCATTCAGGTTAAACAGCGTATTCAGAAAATTGATATATTTTTCTCCAACAAGCAACAGCTTTGGTGGGGGCCCCCACAGAGTCAAGGATGATAAAGGGAGTCCCCATTATCCATTTGGACAGTCTGATGAGTGGGGCAACCAGACTCCAAGAATATCTAAGTGTCTGAATGTTCTGTGATATATGTTGTCTTACTTTTGAAATATAATTACTTGTTAGGTACATTTTTTACTGATACACAGAAGAATAATGTCTGTGTCTTGGCATTATTGGGTGCATGCACAGATAACAACCAGTGATGTTTTTTACACACACACACACACACACACACACACACACACACACACACACACAAAAATGCATAAGCCACAGCAGTACTAGTTATGTACTTATTTCAGCAAACAGCAATGCCTTGTGCAACATTGGTACTGCCACACCAGATTAGTCACTGCTGTTTAGCAGTCGTCAGACAGGAGAAGCGGTAAGATTTATCTCATTGAGGAGTAATGTATACCTGTCACTGTCCCTACTTTCACAGACCTTCCCTGATTTTGCTCATACTTTTGCTTTATCCTTTGTAAAAAGTCTGATTTGGTGGTAAATCATTCAGGATAGCAAACAGTCAATTAATCCAGACATCTGAGTTTTATACTTATTGTCCAAAAATAGATGTCGATGCAAAATATGTTATTCTAGTAACTTTTTAAGTGAATTAGAGTAATATTTAAACATATTTCTGATTCTGAGCATTTATTCTATTATTTTTGGGATTGTACTGAATTTTTAAGCAAAGAAATTGAGTTATAATATCTGGTGTTCTGGTATTAGTTATAAAACTACCTGAAAGAGAAACTATCCCTGATGATCGGAAGCATTAGCTCTTCTTAAAATCCAAAGTTTCCACTGAGGTAAGTCACTCTGGGCTGCTGATCCCTCTAGTGCTTATATTGTTCATGTTCATTATCATCTTCATCCTAACAGGGTCATATCACAGCCCTGTTCATGTTAAAGAGCATAATTAGGATATTAATGCAGTTTTCATTCCTCATTTTCCCCAACCAGCAGCAGCTTTTGGGGCCCCCCACACAGACAAAGATGATTAAGGTGGCCCCTGAAACCATGGTTTTGCAGGGACCAAAAGCTGGCTATGTAGTTATTTTTAGTGGAGAAAATGTCCAAAAAGAGGGTTTAACTAAGCCAGGAGCACTATGTCAGTAGTAAAATATTTAATGGCATTCTGATGCCTGTTACTTGACAAAACACCATTACTACAACTAGAAATATATTTGAATTTTAAGGGAGATATAAATAAGAGTTATTACCCTCATAGTTTATTAAGTATGCAAGACTGCTGCACTAGCCTTTGTTGGTTTTACAGATGTGACAAAATATCAGGATAAGATAACTTGCTGTTATTGGGGGCCCCCAGGGAACAGGAGGCCCCCAGCGACCGCAGGGTTCGCTGGTGCCTAAAACCGGCTATGGTGGTATATTTCATGTTCCTGCCAGTCTGAAAACGTCAACATCAGACAGTATAAATGTGGAGGCTTCACTTAAGGTTCATAGGTAGGTACTAGGCTATCGGCCCTGAGGTCTATATAAGCCTAACCAAAAAGGTTCCCTGGCTTTCGCCACCCATGAAAATTATTTTCCTGTGCCCCTGTCAAGCAGTGCCACAGAAGTGATCCCCAGGGTAAAATTTTCTATTTCCCATCCAGTCATCAAGACTTTTCTTAGAGGGCTAATGAGGGTAGTTTGTTCCAGAGTATGGGAAGTCTCTGGGACAGGAATCTATCCCTCCAGCATGTTCTGTTTATTGTGGTGACAAGGTTTAGGTCCCTGGAGCCTGTGGTTCGGAGAGAATGGGATTTTTTTAAGTGTAGCATGTCCAACAGCTCTGGGTTTGACATAGCTTTGTATGTTAGGCAGAGATCGCCTCTGAGTAGACGACATGTGATGGAGTAGAGCTGGAGTTTTTTGAGATGGTCTGCGTATGGAATCTGTTTGAGGTCGGTAATCCTCTTAGTGAGGTATTTCTGTGGCCTTAATTGTTGTAGGTGTCTTGTGAGATGCATGCCAAATGGGGCATTGTACTCTATAATGGGTCGGATGAGGGATGATTAGAGGGGGAACGATGACCTTTTTTCTAGAGGAGAACCCTTTTGTGATGAGGTGTGCCAAGTAGAAGGATTTCCTGGCTACTGTGGCGATGTGGTTATCAAAGGAGAGACTACTGTCCATCTGTATCCCGAGGTCTCTTATCACACTTTCAGTGTTTAGTGAGCTATTGCCTATGAGGTAGTTCATGGGTACCGAGTTTTTCCCAAAGGGGATGACAGTGCACTTCTTGGCATTGAGCTTGAGGCCATGACTTTGACACCAAGCATCTGTCTCTGTGAGGCCCATTTGTAGAATGTCTACATCATTATGTGATTCTATTATGGCTCCCAGTTTGCAGTCATCTGCGAACTTTGTTAGCCAAAGACCTTCTGTGTTGGCCTGCACTTCAGAGAAGTAGATGCCGAAAAGGAGAGGACCCAGGACTGAACCCTGTGATACTCCACTCGTCACTGGTCTGAAGTCGGACCTGGAGTCGGCTACATTTACTGTGTGGGTTCTGTCAGTGAGCCAGTTGGCCACCCATCTTGTGACATAGGGATTTATGCCCAGTTAAGTGAGTTTATCTATAATTCCAGAGTGGGGGATGGTATCAAAAGCCTTGGCAAGGTCAAGATAGGCTGTGTGCACTACCTTGCCCTCATCTATGGCTCTAGTAACTGCTTCAAAGAAGTCAATCAGGTTTAGTAGACATGATTTACCTTTTACAAACCCAAACTGAGTGGGGTACAGGGTTTGGAGGTTACCTATGTCTTTGTTTATAAGCTCCAAGAAGATACATTCCATGGTCTTGCAGACCAGGCTAATGGGGCGTTAGTTTCCAGGGTCTGTGGTGGCACCCCCCCTTTGTGGAGTGGGATAACTGTCACTATGTGCCATTTAGTAGGCACATAGCCTGAGGTGAGGCTATGACTGAATATGGTACTTAGGTGGGGTGCCAGTTCGTTCTGTAGTTCATGCAGTACACAGCCTGGGATGTTATCTGGTCCCATGGATGCTGTGTTCTTGGCTTTGGAGAGTGCAGTATTTACTTCAACTGTAATTACAGGGGCTTTGCATTCTTTTGGTATTAAGATGGGGCCTTTGGAGGGTGAGAAGGGGGTAAAGTTAGCACTGAGCCTATCTGCCAGGATGTTGGCAATATCGGTTGGTTCTGTATATTTAGTGCCATTGTGCTGTAGCTCAGAGCAGATCTGAGTGTTGCCATTGAGATTCTTGATGTAGCTGTAGAATGCTTTATGGTTGTCTTTGGAATCAGTGGTGATTTTATTTTCATAACTGGCTTTGGAGGATTTTATGAGGGATCTCAGCTTCTTGCTGAGGCTGACCAGGGAGTTCCTCCAATCTTGGGATTCTACTCTTTTTTTCAACAACTTCTTCCTTCTGTTGTAGAGTTTGTTTATGGCAGGGGACCATCAGATTGGCTTCCTTTATTTGGAGGATAGCGTCTTGGTTCTGTTGGGGATGGCAAGATCCATGCACTCATGTATGTGCTTATACAGTGCATTTGTGTATTCCAACAAATTACTGGAGCCACCACGATAGTAAAAGACTTTTATTTTAAATAGAACGAGCGCTTTCACGCACCTAACAAGTGCGCTTCATCAGGTTATAATGATTAAGGAAAGTACTCCAGTATATATATACAATCACGCCCTAATTAATAAGCCTTTATGGCGGGTAAGAACACATCCAATTAAACAATTAAAAAGATTTAAAAAGAAATAAACTCACTTATAAACAACTTAATGTGTCTTTGTATCAAGATTAGTATAATGTACAACATTGTCACACCATGCAAAAATATATATAACATTACCTAATATAAACCTTATTAGAAAATATATATCTGATCAAACGTTAAGACTCCTAAAAAGCATCTTAGTAAAAAATATAATAAATCTAAAACTACATTCATTAACAGTCATCCTTATGAAGCCTTATCAATGTAGCATTATTTAGCTAACATCATATTTCATGTATGCCAAAAATACTCTGCAGAAAAACTAAGATCCAAATAGGGGGAAAAAGGTAAGGAAAAGGGAAAGGGGAAGGGTCAGAAAAAAGAGGGGGGGGAAGGAGGGGGGGGGAGGAAAGATAATAAAGCAATACATGGGAAAGAATAAGAAGTAGGAAAAAGAAAACATGACGATGGGTCATATAGGAAGGGGAAGGGAGGGAATGGGAAAGAAACAGGAAATTAAGGAATAAAAGAAGTGTGGAAGGTACAGAAAAAGAAAAACAAAACAATAAAACAATGTAGGTATTCATTTTTACCCAAAACTATAACATCATTTCTGAGTAAAACATCGGTATGCATCAAATGTGGTTATACAAATCAATAACTAAACAAACACAAAAACCACGTCCATCCAATAACAACATGAAAACACATCATCTCTCTATAAACGACCCATCTGTGGCAAACCAATCATCCCAAAATACATCATATGAGATAAAGTATAGAGCACATAACATATGCCACAATTCTAAATAGAATGAGGCAATGAAACTTCAGAGAAGGGCAGGTCTAATACTAAGTGAGGTGTTAAGGCCAGGTTCCAGATGTGCCCTAAGTGTCAAGATCCATCTTAACTCATATAATTCTAGTGTTCCTAATACATCACCTTCCCGTTTATTAGGGTATAGAATCTGAAGTACCCTAAACCTAAAGCCATGAGTCAAAAACATCTGACAGTGTCGAGCCAATACGTTATTATCATTCTTTTTCCGTATATCATATATGTGGTTATATACCCGATCTTTAAATCTACGTGTTGTAAGGCCCACATAATATGCGTCACAACTGTCACATGTGGCTAAATAAATTACGTTGGTGGTATCACATGTTGCATAAAAATTGGGGGTGAAATTCACACCCAGTTCTCTATCCACATATCTCTGTTCTTTAGCAATATATTTACATATACAGCATTTTTTGCAGGGAAATGTTCCTAATCTATAATTAGCTCTTACATCTATAGGTATATAGGATACTTTTTCCTTGCATAAAATCCTTTTTAGGTTGAAACAATTATTATATCTGAACATAGGATATTTACCTACTATATTCAATAGTTCCTTGTTCATACTTAACAACTTCCAGTTCCTAACCAAAATTTCTTTAATATACTTGACATCATTAGTATATTTGATGTCATATTGCACTGTGCCCTTCTGTGATCTAACACGTTGTCCATATAGATATCTCTTCCCGGAGTTTATTTCGGGGACATTTAAATAATTATTTCCATAATTCATGACTAAATGGGTAGGATAGCCTCTATTCATAAAACATTGTCCCTGGAAGTCTAAAAGACGTTCTCTCTCACTATCAGTATTACAGAGTTTAGCAACCCTAGCCATCTGATTCCTAACCACATTAGGAAAGATGTGCCTAGGGTGCATACTCTCATAGTGTAATATCCCATTTTTCCAACAGGGTTTCCTGTATAAAGATGTAAGAAACTCATTCTTATCATTTTTAACTATAGAAACATCAAGATAGTTTATACTAGTCAAGGAAACCTCCTGTGTGAAACTCAAAAATGAGGTAGTATTCCCCATATACTCTACAAAATCCTGCAAGGATTCAATAGTCCCATTCCAAAAGAGAATAATATCGTCTACAAACCTCCTGTAGTAAATAGCTTTATTGACGAAGGTCTCCTCATTAAATATATATGCCTTCTCCCATTCATATATTGCTATATTCGCATAGGCATTAGCACAAGGGGTGCCCATGGCAACCCCCCATGCCTGCCTATATATATCATCTCGAAACATGAAAACATTATTATTTAATATCAGGTCAAGCAAAGTGCAAATAACAAATTGCTCATTATTATTAATACTACCAGATTCATTAAGATGTTTCCTGACTGCCTCTATTCCGAATTCATTCGGTATGCTGTAAATAAACTCTCAATGTCAAGCGTGACCATAAGAGTATCAGATGTTACCTTATCCAACAATGATACCTCTTTTAAATCATCTAAAAGCTGGTATGAATTTTTCAGAATCGTAGGTATCATCTCAACCAAAGGGTCAATTTTTGATTGCACGTATTTTGATGCATTTTCAGTAGCCCATGAATTGCCTGATACTATCGGCCGTAAGGGTGGTGGATAAATTCCCTTATGTATTTTGGGCAACCCCTTTATTAAAGGTATCAAGGGTGCCTCAATGTCAAGATATTCATAAAGGGATTTATTAATACATCTAGACATTAAAAGGTCGTATAATGTATCATGAACGTCCCTAATAATTGATACTACCTCTGATTTACCTATTGGAGAATAAGCAACATCATTGTTAAGCATATCATTCATCCAATTATCATATGTCATAGAGTCCATTACTACAACACCCCCCCCTTTATCGGCAGGTCTAAACATCAGGTTATTGTCTTTACAAAGGGCATCCAGGCTCTGTTTCTGGTTCGCATTCAAGTTCACAAACAGCTTTTTATGCCGCTTTTCACTAAAATAAACATAGAAGTCATGTTCGCAAGCTCTCTGAAAGCTATCAACTGCGCTCGGTAAAGATGGCACATATGAGCTCTTCCTTTTCAGCTCAGCAGTATTATAGTCAAGCATAGCATTAGCTGAGTCTTTGAAAAGTAACTTGAGAGCTACTTTTCTGGTAAACTTACGAAGTGCAATCAATGTATCCGACAATTCACTCCCTCTAGAGGGAATGAAAGAAAGCCCTTTATTGAGTATGGAACAGTCAATGTCAGTCAGTGGTCTGGAAGACATGTTGAAAAACAGGGTGTTTAAAACCTCTTTTTTCTGATCCCCCAATTCTCACCGGACATCTTGCGCTTGCCTCTTCCCCTGCTTGTTGAGCGTGTCTGCGCCCGTTGTTTGTACGGAAGCGGGGAGTTTAAAGCATGGGTCGCTTTATGTGCATTATTAGTCGAATGTATCACCTCTTTGGGTCTCGCTCCTCCAGTTGTAAAATTCAAACCCTGTTGATTACAGGGTAAAGAAGAGGTAGTCGGTGTTATTTCCCCATCAAGTTGTGACAAATTCAAAGCAACACTGTTAGGTACATTATGGTTTGGCTCAGTTCTACTTGTCGTGCTAATAACATCGTGAACTGTTATATTATTTAGATCGGTGACTTCACTTGAAGCAGCTGCTTCACTAAATCTCGGCCATAAAAATATATGGCCAGATTGAAAGTCATTGCAGTCACGTTTTAGCTTTTTTAGCTTAATTTGCTCCAGCTTATTGCTGTAAAAAGTCAGTTGTCTCAACATATTATTTATTCTAGTCACACAGAAGTCACTTTTAAACTGAGAAATAAGAACCTTATGCTCACCTTCAACCTTGCTTATAAGGTTCTCCTCTATAGGCAAGAAGTATTCAATAAGAAGCTTTAAATAATTGTATCCAAGGTCCAGATTCAGCTGTTGCCATTTACGTAGGAGCTCGGGGTGTGCTTCTCCGTAGCTCGGCATGCAGAGAACCCGCATGCCTCGCGGGATGACTTTGAAGTGTAAGCATGCCTCCAAGTGTTTCCTTTGCCAAATAAGTCTATGGAGCTTATACAGATCATTTTCTAAGCTCCTTAAAGCTGTATAAAATTCTTGCACATTCTCCGTGTTGGTATTTGTCGCTAGAGGAGTAGTAGCTCTGTTGTCATAATTGAGCAGAGGATTCTCTCTTTGGTGAAACAGTTCATTCCAATTAGGTACGCTGTCAGTATTACCCGGAACGTAGTCAAGCTCAATATTTGGTGTATCCATCGTGTGCTGCTGAGCCAGGAACAAAAGCAAGGAAGCCAAAACCAAAAGCACGAAACCCAGCACAAGCATCCAAAGGTACCAGCAAAGATAAACGACTGAATATTCCAACAAATTACTGGAGCCACCACGATAGTAAAAGACTTTTATTTTAAATAGAACGAGCGCTTTCACGCACCTAACAAGTGCGCTTCATCAGGTGCATTTGTGCATTACAGTGCATTACAGTGCATTTGTGTAAGATTCAGCAGTCGTACCTCTATTTTCCATCTGCATGAGTGTTGTGAAGTTTGCCACTTCTGTCTTAAGAAGCATGAAGTTGGCTTTGGAGTAGTTTTTGATGGTGGTTTCCTTAATGGGGGTGGGATATGGATGTCTAGGGTGATTAGCTTGTGGTCGGATCTGACCAGCGAGGAGCTGACCTCTGGCATGGAACACTGGTTACCCATATTGGTAATGACCAGGTCCAGGATACTGATACCCCTGGTGGAGGTGTGGACAAGCTGATCCAAGGCGTTGGAGTTTATGAATTCCAGAAAACGTTGAGTGAATGAGTTGGTACACGAGTAGTTTTCCCAGGTGATGGTGGGGTAGTTGAAATCACCCATAATTAAGGTATTGGGTTGCACCTTAATATTTTCCAGTATCTTAAGAAATGAAGAGTGGGAATCCTAGAGCGTGGTGGGGGATCTGTAACAATGTATAAGAAGAAATTACTGTGTCCATGTACATGATTTATATCTCCCCCACTTCTGACTGTACCAATTAGCATTAGTTGTCTTCCCACATCTGGGTGATATACCACAGGCAGTTACCTAAGCTACCTACCCAGTGACAAAGAACAGGATGTTCTATGATGCTTTACTCTACAGTTTTACCAATGGCCAGCCAATCATTTTTTTTTTCTTTCAGTGAATACTGACGCTACAGTTGATACTGCTTTAACAAGTTTCCTATATTTTACAAGTTTTGATTATATTTACTTTTTCATTCAGGTAATATGCATGTTATCATGGCCAGATTAAAAGGGGTCTGATGGAGCTGCAGCCCCAGGCCCACATGTCCAAAACAGGCCCTGCTGCTTTTACTCCCAGTTCAGTCTGGAATCCTGTGCTGCTGTCACATACAATAAATATGTTTGTTTCCAGACCTATGAGGCCCATAATCTGGTACTGCATAATACTCTGTTTTTATAGAGTATTAGTATTTCATTTGCTGTAGTCATACCCTTTTTTCACTTATTTCCTTAGCATATTACTGTCACAAAAGCAATATTTTGCCTTTTGACCATGACAAAAATGTACTTTTCATGGCGAAAGACATTGTGAACTGTGTAGATTCCTTGTATTGTGCTTCAGCAGTGATACAGTATTACCAGATACACTGTGGTGACAGGCAGTTAGTTGCCTGCCTAGCACCAAATGTTTTATTTTTTGCCAAAATGAATGCCTAATACAAATTTACAATACTGCACAGCTTAACATTTGAATAAAACAAATAGCACTCTTTTTGTATTCAGTATGTAACAAAGCACTTTAAATAGCACAGAAGCTGAGCCTCTAGCTATGATGATAGATATATGGATATGAATTTCACCAGTTCTCACATGCATATTGTGTAACCCTGATATAACTATCTTCTGAATAGAAATCTGAATGTCCCATTGGGATCATTGATCTGCTTATCACATTGCAAACACAAAAATAAATAGTTGCACTACTGATGTCAACAAACCAGTTGCACTGCATATAATATTCCAAAAGACTGAACTTACAGTAACCTCTCTTGACTGACATGAGTGAATATGCACTTTTGTGTAGTTTTTTTTCCTAGCATTAGCCATCCATTAATTAACTTTTTATTTCTATCCCACCAATTTCTATTCAACACTACTATCCTCAGGCATAAACACTGCGAGTCTATGAGTGCCTGATAATTACTTTTTGTATTAGGACACAGAGGGAGGGAGAGGCTGGTCCAGCCAGAATCAATAATGAGCTTTTGGTTTATATAAAGCAGCAGCCATGAGGAAAGAACAATGTGTACCCTGCCATAGTATTTTTTTTCTCTCCATTTTCTCTCTCTAGCATTCTGGATTGAATATATTTATTTATTATAATATATTAATATATTTATTTATTATAATATACTAATATATTTATTTATTTCCAGGTTTTTACTGGTGTAGAGATTGACCCAAGGGGAACATTTTCAGTTTCATCTCTGAAACATCTAAACATATTGTAGTCAAGTGTATAATGCACATACATTGAATCCATTGTTTTCCTTTAGTTTGGCTGACATAAATGACAGTTCTTTGAGCCCTGGCATGAATGCTGAACTTATTCTCTGGAATAAAAATGCCTGGTTTGCCGTACAGAACAGAACATGTGTCCAGCAATCCTGTGCTTCTATCCATGGGTTATTACTACCAGTTATTATTTTATTTGAGGAATATTAATAACAGCATATATATATATATATATATATATATATATATATATATATATATATATATATATATATACACATCACACAGGTTCTATTTGCTGCATTCTTTCTTCTTGTGTTATACCTAGTTTTATTTATGTTTTACAGATGCCTTCGGAAGTTTTTTTATTTTAATAATTTTCTTCACTAGTGTTTTCTCGGTTTTATTTGCACACACACACACACACACACATATATATATATATATATATATATATATACACACACACACAAGATTATAGTATGAACAAGATGTTTAAATATAGAAAACTGAATGCTAGCACTAAACACTGTGAGCATTCGTAGTGCTTAAAACCACTGAAATCAAATCCACAGAAAACTACAATAGGAGAATAATTTCCTTCTGTGATCTCTTCGCCTAAATCCTCTCTTACACTAGCATTGCTAATGTGGGCAGGGTGGCTTTTCCACACATGCATACATATATACACGAACATGCAAATATATATCACCCTGATCTAAATATAATTTAACTGATTTTTTTTTTATTTCAAACACTTCACTAATGAGTCCCAGCTTCACTACCATTTTTTCCAAATCCATTGCTCCTCCATTAACACTCTCACAGAACTTGTGAATACACTGGCTTGCCACAGCATTTTTTGCATCCCATAGGCTGCATAGATCTCAACAGTTCTCACTTCTTAAACACTGAGCAGTTAAAATGAAAACAAAACTAAAATTAAGAAAAACTGCAAATCCAGAAACAGGCAGTACTCTGGAAATAAATAATGTAATGTACAGAACAATTTAAATTTTACAATAAACAGTAAATTCCAGAATCATGTCCATTATTAAAAAAATACTAGAAGAAGACCATGCAGCTAAAAGGCTGGTTAAACAAGTAATAAATTAATATGTAGGGTATGAGTGTACCAGCCACACGTAAAATTCCACCTTCCAACTTCACAGGAACACTACCTGATAACAGTCTTCAATGACTTCTTAACAGCAACACAGGTACTTAGAAACACGTCAGCACATGTTGCAGTAATTACAAAATGTAGCACAAGAAGCCACAAATCTACAGGCAAACAGATAATCCAAAGACTCCTGATGTTGATACAACAGTTGTTGGGAGAGCCAAAAGAACACAAACAGGCAAACTCCAAATCCAAGTTATAGATTCTGGCAAACAGCCCTGAAATCACAATTACACAGATAGAGATTCGACACCCTACCCGAAACAATATGATGAGCACTGGAACAAAAATAACAAAAGCTGATAACATAGTAGTAAACTGCAGACATCCATGCAAATGGACTTTACAGACCCTTCATTAATGTCACAAAACCACCGAGAATTGAATGCAAAAAGGCTTTAAAATTTGAGATAAAAAATTCTAATCTGAGAGTGCTAAAAAAGTTGAGATAAAACCAGTAAATGTGAAATGTCCATAACATTTGTCTTTGGCAGCTACTTACCTTGCCACCATTTTGGACTACCAGATTGCATATATACACACACACACATATCCACATACAACCCCCCTCTCTCTCTAGTGATATGTATACACACATCTATGAAAACAACTCTTAACTTAGAAACTAATGTATTATAATGCAGATGCCAAGATGTTTGTTTAAATTGCTGAAAAAGTCTTTATTCATATTTGAAAGTACTAACTTTGGTTTATTCAGACTTATTCTTTTCAACGATAGCTAACCATTTATTTTTCTCTCGTATTTGTTGGCTAGCTTTTTGCATATTGTCTATTACAATGCCTTTCCCTTTTGTACATGTTGGGTTAAAAGTCCCAGAATCATGACTCCTTTGGTCATCATTTTGATAAGGTGGGGTGAATCTATTGACTGTAAGCCCACTAGACCTTTATAGTTTCCTTAGACTGTGTTCATTCAGGACCCCAGCACTCATTTTCCAGCACATACAGACAAAAGTTTTACACCTTTTGAGAGACAGACGTCAGAAGTTCAGCATTCTATTTTATACCTGCAGTCATTTTGGAGAGGCTCATCTCTGGTTTTCTGAACAATGTAAACAGTATCCATCTCCCATTCTAATACCACCAGTTAAAGATAGACAAGACTTTTCAAGTTTTCCATCTGACAAAGCTCCCTTTGTTATCTGGCTAAATATCCATGATTCTCTACATAACCAGTTCCTTTTGTGCTGATACCCACAGTCTCAGGCAGTTCTATAATATACCTAAGGATTAAAATGCAAGAGCTTATAGAGTCAAATCTACTGTGCATATCAAACCACTTCTTGGCTTTCTCAGTGAAATATTAATTATATATGTGTTGGGTTGTAAACTATTACTGGTTACTAGTTACTATTACGCTTTGCTATGCAGCAGATGCATTAAAATAGTTTATAGACATGATTTTTAGTATATGTTTCACACAGCTCAGATTATTTTATGGTATCAGGAGGAAAGACCATATCTATTTAGTCCTGATTTCAAACTGTAGCCAGACTCCTGAGTACCTAGGATTTTCCTACCTACACTCTCCTATCACAGTCATCAGCCTGAAATATACAAAGAATGAATCATTTGCCCTGGACCTGAAATCTACAGAAATCAAAGAACTTCACATTATAAGAAGCAGTGTAGGGACAATTTCTGTCTTTGTATCAAATATCATAGTGCTTCCCAAACATATTCTTTTTTTTTTTTTGTTTGTTTGATTTGTACTCTATTCCGCAATCTGTACAATACTTAGACTACAGTAACGCTAGCAAAACAGCACATTTTAGGAATGGCCCTTAAAATGAGTGCAGCAGACATAGCTGGCTATAACCATGATAATAACGTTAACCTATTGGCAGTTCTTGTCAGATTAATAATATTCACTACATGAATTTATTAACTGTAACAATATATGGTGAATTCCAGTATTATATATTATATTTGAGATTAGTATATTATTATCCAACTTGACAGTTTCCTTGTATGGATATTAAACAATTAGTTCTTAAAGTCACAAAAGTGTTTTTGTTCTACTTCTGCCTTTGAAGTTTGGGACACACACACACACTGCTAGTGGAAGGAATCATAATTTCAAATCTCTCATATTTCCAACTTGCCCATCAACAGTTGCCTGCCTTCTGCCCTCAACCCCCTACCCCCTTTACCTTTGCATACCTCTCCTCCTTTTAAGTATAGGCAAGTGGTCCAGTGTTGAGAAAAGACAAGAATTATTTACTGTCCTATAAGAAACAAAAACTGTCACCATGGTTATAGGATACTGTAGTTGTGCTGTAAAGTATTTTGCGCAGCTACTGTTTCCTTTGCAGAGTAAGACAACACCTCTGCAAGTCTTATGCTTTACAAATTATTGTTTTAAATATCATTAGGAGATGCTTACAATACCAAATGCTAACATCCTGGGGACCTGGGAAAAGGAATGCTATTGCATATGACAGCAGCTGATATCAATGGTATCACTGTGCTGATTTTCCGACTTAGTGTTTTTGGTCAAACTGTCTCTTACCCTGCAGTGAATCATGCATGTAACAGTTAACCCATCAGCTTAAGCCATTTCTTAACTAGTGACCCAGCATACAGCTTCTATCCATACCTAGTATTTCCTTTTCACTCTGAATGTGTTTATCAGAAGCCTCAATTTGCTAAAAAGAAACATTTCACACCATGCTGTTTATGGTAGTGAGCTTGAAACAGGCAACATGATGCAAGCATTTTCGTTTCACACCGATCTGCATATGTATAGTGCTTGGTGGCACAGAGAATGTCACTCTGCAGCCCAGTGCCACTGCATCACTGCCGAGCAGATGGACTTGTATATACTGTGCCATACAGGATTACAGCTAGAATAATAAATAAGATTTGTAGGGATTTGCAGAGATTTTACTGAACTTGTTATGCCACAAACTGCTGTAAAACTTTTACTTTAAGAGCTGCAATAGCCATCACAAACTTAGCAAATGATTTACAAGGGTGTCATTCACAGCTCCTCATCTAACAAAATGATGCTTGTCTTGTTTTGATCTGTTTTAACAGCCTCCTCTTAGCTTACGTGGTTACTGCTCAAAGCATCTCATGGCCATTTTGCTGTCACACCTACATTGGATCAGACAAGGTAAATGGCTGCTGCTGTAACTTAAGCAAGTAAAATCTTAGATATCAATAATTGTTAAAGGAATAACAAGGGATAGGGAAGGTGAGTAGCTTGGGGCATTGCCTAAGAGTGCCTACTGCTGGTCAGTTATTAATTCAGCAACATGGCTTACTTCATGCTGTTACTGCAGTTATTGCTTTAATGGCACTGAAACTATTGTTTTACTTTGTGGATTTGAATAGAGTGGTGTGATCTGTATGTGTGATTCCTCATCATCTGCTACACAAGTGTCCCTTTTCGGTGGTATGTTCTCATATGCAAAGACATTGAAAAACTTATCATGGAATTAATCAATAAGGACACAGGGAGTCTCCAAACACTAGACCCATCTCAGTTTGGATTTGGCAGGGGTAGGTCATGCCTACTCACCCTAGTGGATTTTTTGAAAAGGTCACCAAAGCAATGCATTAATAAGGCAAAATGGTACACATTGCATGCATTGACTTGGCCAAAGCTTTTGATACAATTCATCTCTCAGACATAATAGAAAAGGTTAATAAAATGTGAATATACCCCTATGTCACCCACTGGATTGCTAACTGTGTCACAGATAGGCCAGAGATAATCAGAATAGGGGAAGTTATATCCACAAAAAAGATCAGTCAGCAGTGGAGTCCTCCAGGGTTCCATGCTGAGACCTCCCTTGTTTGGCATCTATTTTTTGGAAGTAAAAAACACTACCAAAGGGCTTTGGCTGACTACGTTTGCAGTTGACTGCAAGCCAGGAGTAGTCATTGAATCCCCAGTTGATTTAGCCATCCTGCAGGCAGGCTTGTCTAAAATAAATAACTGATGTTGAAATCATGATCTAAAGCTAAATGCAAAAAATGCATTAATGTATCCTTTGAAAAGTCATCTACCCCAAGGAACTACCACATTGACAATATACCATAAAGAGTTGACCCAGTTCAGGATTTGGGAACGTATGTGGACAGTGACCTAACTTTTGACCAACACGAGTCTATTATTGTAAGAAAGTCGACCTATATTGTGCAGCTTATAAAGAAAGGGATTGCATCTAGATCTAGGATGGCATTGTCCTCCTTTACTCAGCTCTCATTAGGCCAGACTTTGAATATAATGCCCCCCTTTGTCATGTATCTGTCCAGACACATGCACCAACCTGAATGCCCACAGAGATACCTTACTAAAGGGATACTAATGGATACATGGACCGACTCAAAGCCCTGTCACTATACTTGATATCCTACAGACTTCTAAGAAGTGACCTGTGTCTGGTATACAGGACATCTTCTGACCCATTACTGATAGATTTACTGCACATCAGCAAGTCAATCAGCATCAGAAATACTCCCTCTAGGGATCTAAACCTCATCAGCAACATCAACAGAATGGCTTGGAGGGACAGGCATACTTTGCAGAGGATACTGCTGCTATAGAACAGACTCCCCATCCACATAAAACATAGTTCATTCCTGTCTATTTTCAAGCACAACTTAGATCTATTAATGGGAAACAGAAAATGTAGCCCAGAACTGCCCCCCTGTACTTATGCAGAGATGCAGCTCCTAAATGCTTTATCCAATGCATGGGTCCCCTCATATTAGCTATGGCATGATCACAGTTATTCTCATTAGGGGCAATGTATAATTATTGACCATGGAATGCATAAAACCAATCTATAACCAAATGGGATAAGTTATTTCAAGCACAAAAAAGGAATTTGGCTAGGCTTAAAATGACCCACCAAGGCAGCTAGACAACTATTTACATATGAAGATCATTAATTACATGTATATAATCTGTACATCTGCCCAGTTCTAGAACACAATAATGCATTGTAATCAAATATCCAAGAAGAATCACTCCCCACCAGTTAAACTCTCCTTGTGCCAAACACAATCCGAATAAAACAAACCACATCAAAGGCACAGTAGCGATGCAAGGCAGGCAATGTATAGAGGATCCAATACTCACACAAAATGAAAAGTCCACTTACAACAAAGTTAAAACAGCAATTTATTGTAGCACAAAACAGACTTGGTAAGTGCTTTCACCTAAAGAGGCTACTTCAGAATTTGGCCCAGGCCCAAGTCCCAATTTAAAATCAATAATTATTCTCCCAGTGCTGTTACATGTAGTTGACTGAATGACCAAAAGAGGCAGTATAGATGTCAGGTGAAGCCCCAAAATAGAGTCAAGTCAGGTCTCAGTCAAGAATATAAGGCTAGCATCTTGGAAAAAGTCAGCAATTACACTGGCCATGCTGTGTACCTTTCTTTTCCTCAAAGATACAAGGTACAGGGTTTTATTTTAATCTCTGGTTTTTGGCTAGGCTTGTAATGGTCTGTAAATTGATAACCTAGTATTTACTTTTGAACCTATGAACATATTAGCCTGTGATGTAAGTCAGGCTTCCCGGGCACCAAGTTCATTAGTCCACATGCTACTTCACCCTGGAGCAACAAGAGGAAACCCTAACCAGAATCAAGACACCCATGCAGAGTACACAATTGGACAATACCTTTGTCCTACACCATCTCTATGTCTCTGTGAAAAGTGTCAGATAACAAAGATTATACACCTTTGGTGGGGTCGGGATGACAAAAAAGGGTATTAGGGAGTATAACAGATAACCAGCATGTATGCACTCTATTTACAAGTAACAAAGAAATAGAAAACAAAGTTTGCAGTCAATTAAGAAACATGAAACCGGTATAAGTGATGGTATAAAGTACCTACAAACTAAGATTATGCAAAAAGGTCCAGAAACCAAAGCTGCTAAGCGTGCTGCCACGTAGGCAAAGACTACAAAACATCACCTGATCTAGAACGTGACAACACTAGTTGTGATAAAACAAGATATGTATGAGAAATTATGTAGCACATAAAGTAATGGATTAGAATGATAATATGGCTAATCATATCTGCACAAGTTGTGGGGAAAATTAGACAGTTGCAACTGAAAGTGTTAAACCAAAGATAGCATTTGGAACTATATGGTATAAAACATAGGAGATATTTATGTTACATCTACAGCAGAATGTGGAGCCAGAGTATTACTGATTCAACTTCCTTTCCCTCAAGAGTGTCTCAAATTTGCTAAAAGTCATATTTCAGGAGCAGAAGACTATTCAAAATTTGTCTACTAAGATCCTACAAAGCAAACAGCTGGGCTTGTTATTCAAAAACTAAAGGTACAAATATTATCTGGAAGAGAGTCCCAACAAGGAGTGTACTTAATGAGATGGAATGCTCAGAGTGAAGCAGATCTAAGCTCACAGTTTGATACCATTTATAAAATAAAAAAATAAAGCAATAACCGATAGCATGGTGTGGTATATTGAAGATTTACCCATGGTGTGGTTTAATCATGAGGGCAAAGCCCGAGTGATTAAATAAAGCCAACCGTGGGTAAATTTCAATATACCACAACCACAGAGTTGGTTACTACTATTATACGATGACATTTAAGGAAAAAAAATACTTACTTTTCTTAAATAATGTCTTTGTATAACGGCGCATTACTGTTTTCCACTAGTTGTGGTATACTGCTTCCCTGTTTTGATGTACTGAGCATGCGTATGGGACTTGCGTCCCATGCATACCCAGTACATCAATGCTTTGAAACGGAAGCAATGAAGAAAAGAAAGTCTCCGTTGCTCCGTTTTTTCTTTCTTTTTTTTTTGTTTAAAAAAATATATTTTGAGGACTTTATACCAACAGAAAAAAGTCCAGGCGACCATTTTTCTGTTGGTATATTGTGGGATTTACAATGGGCACGCTGGCCAGTCAGCGTGCACGTTTTGGAATATTAATGGGGGGGGTCATTGTATAATGTGTGTTAATCTCCATTTCCTTTGATTACTCAAAGAAAGAAGGAACATCCATCAGTTCAACAAGATATAGAGAAATCAATGGATGCTTATTTTCTATGCGTTTGACTGTTAAAATGGTTTCCACCGTATAGTGTCAAAGAAAATCTTCAAGATCCACATAATAAATCAGCAAGAGTGTTTTTCACATGGCAAAATAACATGCTAAGCTGCTCATAGCACACAGTCTGAGTACTGAAACAACTTTGGTTTGGTCAAAAGTTATGGTAGTAAACATGTTCTGATATCACAGACAGTAAGAGCAAAGCAGCATAACAGTTGTGGTGCAACTCCATCAAGGAGGAAGTACACTCCATGTTGGAGGCATCCATGCACAGGTCAATTTCTGGCAATTTCATGTTCATATTCAAGAAATAGAGTAGACAAAGAAAGGGGAAGCCATGCAACTGCAAACAAATGTTTGTAACCTGTGTCCACAGCTGAGAGAATAAAGCTCAGTATTACTAAATCAAGAAACAATAAGTGATTCACAATAAAATGCTGATCCCTTGAATAAAATGTAGCCTTGTTTTAACAAATCAATAAATAATGAGCGACTCACAATAAAATTCTGGCCCTTGAATAAAGTCTAACTCCTAAAAAAAACTCATATAGCCTTAGGCAGCCTCTTGCTGCCTTATTGGGTAGATTCTTAATAGTTAGTTCTCTATAACTTTTACTATGTAAGGTTATTTATATAAATAATGACACAACAATCCACCACACCAAGGTCCGGATCCAACACAAGTTTATTGAAGTTGAGTGCTTTCTTCCCTTATTAGGGACTTCTTCAGAATAAAATCAAGAATTCAAACCCAACTCTTTATATACATCACAAATTAATCCAATTAAGCAATTATGCAATTAAACCTTTAAGGTTTACTTGACTGCCAACATCTAAAAATCACTAAAACGTTAAAAGTATTTTTATTTGTACACCTGTTTTGATGCTCCTTTGTTTAGCAGGTGTTGATCACATGTATGTGCTGAGTGCTGCTGCTACTTCTGGTTTCTTTCCTACAGGATGTGTGCTGTCTGGTATGCAAAGTAATGATTGCTGTACAATTGTTTTCAAGTTGTTGCCATCCCATGTGGCATACTCGCATGACACTATTGTATTTAATGGATGTTTCACTATCCTTTTTGTGCTATTCCCAACACAGGTAAACTACTGGTTTGACATTACTATGCTTTTTTTGTATTGTTACTATGTGACCTACTGGAACAATGCTACTCTGTGCACAATATGACCCATCATAGTTGGCAGGGTCTGCTACAGGTGCTCTTGCGCTAGCAGCTGGTAACATACTTGCTTGCTGCCACTGTCTGGAAAAAGCAAGTGCTTGAGCTCCCAATAGCCCAGTCTCCTGTCTCTATATAGCACTTCCAATACCTGACCCTATAAAACTACATAGCCTTACTAGAACGTAACCTTCAACCCTAAAACTCCCATTCAGTTTCCAAACCAAGTCCTCATTCCCTTACCCTAAACTTCCACTCCAACTCACTAACCCTAAAACCAACAATTGCCCCTAAATGTAAAACTGCAAATGCATCTCAAAATCTAAATATTCTAATCACTCCCTAAAACTGCAGTTCTGTTCTCTAGACCTAAAACTCCCTTTCCACTTCCTAACTCTAAAATCACTTCCCAGTCCTTAATCTTAGGGAGCTCCCTCCTCATGGCTGCTTGGCCAAACTCATACTGAAGTTCAAGAATGAGCAGCAGCAGCAGCCCACATGTGTTACAAGGCACTCGAATCCCTGGATTTGAGATAATGGTTTCCGACTGCTTGGGACTCTAGTGCCTGTAGTGAACCCTAGTTGTCACTAGTGGTAGTAGTTATCCAGAATGTTCTCATCCTCTGGGTCATTGCTGCTCCTTCCAGTGATGTCCTATGCAGTAGGGAGTTAATGCCAGGTGTTTTATATGGTGGTATCTGAGAGAGAGAATTCAGCTACAGCACATTGGGAAATCAAAGAACCCTCTGCATTTCCTCAGTTCACTCAGACTGAATTTCTCTTCCTCGGTCCTAGTTCTGAATTGCAAACAACATTTTGATGTATTTGATAGCCTAATGATTGGTTTACATCATATATGATCAGTTTCCCTGTCTATTGACTCTTTATGTGGTAACCAGAAACTGGAATCTGATCAGGCATATTCTAAACATATGGCTCTAACTCTTAACATAAGACATTTGCAAACCCATTCTATGTGCATACTTGTAAGTTAAGAAACATAAAAAAAAAATTATGAGGGTGAAGGCTCAGTGAATACCAAACATCTGGACAGCAGCTTCCATTTTCTGGGAGTGAGACAATGATGTCATTAATGTTCTTAACATCTTTAGTGACCCTAATAAGAGTCTGTCCTATGTGCAGCATGCTCATCTACCAGAGGGGAGGTATGAGTTTGGATTCTATAGCTGTGTGTGGAAGTTTGCATGGGCAACTGAAATGTGTGTGTGCATCTGTTACCCCCCCCCCCCCCCCAAATACTAGAAAAATAAAATCCTCCACTGCTGGCAGGATAACACCAGGCAAGCAAGGCATCACATGTGCTGGCGCACAAGCAAGCTTTGTGGGCAATGAAGAGAAGAGGCATGAAAGGCTGGCCAACAGGAATAGCTGGTTGAAGAAGAGGGATAGAGGTACAAAACAGAGGATCATGCAACATCAGTCTAGACTGTAAAGTCAGAACTAAATGAGCATCTAATGTTTGCAAACAAGCTATTTTCATCAACATGTTTAGATTAGAAGTGAATAGTCTGTTGCTTGTTTGGTTTTGAGACATCACACCACACTTTTTAATCCAGGAACCAAGACTACTTAATAACTTGCAAATAACAGAAATCCATCAGTTTCAAAATAAGTAGCACTTTGCCGGTATTTAATGATTGCAATAATATTTAGAACACATGACAATCTGCTTTTACATCTTTTAACTCATAATTCTTGTCTGAAAAAACAAAACGTCTAAGTAACTGAGGATATATGTCCTGCTAAAAAACGCTGGGAGAGTCAGGTATACTTTTATTATTATTAAATGAGCTGTAACAGAGGCTCATCGCAAGGTGTGACTGCTTACACTGAATAGAATCCTTTAATCCATGAATTACAAAGGGGGATGCTATAACTCTTTTGTAAGATTTATGGTGGGTGGAAAACCACATCACTCACTGTCCATTAAAAGGTGACAATAAGACAGGGGCATATTAAGTTTACATAGCTATGCTGGCATTAATGTTGAGTTGTTCTGAACTGGACATTTTCTGCACTTTTCTGAAGTTTAACTGCTATCACCTGATAGTCACAGTTGTGTAGTCTATTGTTCATTCTATATGATATTATTTACAAAGCTGCATCTTTAAACCTCATGAATAGGCATACATTATCCACCTCCATCTTTACACACTTAATACTTATGTTACCCAAGAGGACTGCTCCAAACTGTGAACTACTTGAAAAATACTGTGTTTTGTTTGATTAAAAGCACCCATCTACTTCACTTACATGGAGCACATCAACTGCCCTGCATTTTTGTACTATTAAAAATTAACTATAGCTACTGAGGTTACAAAATATCCAAATAAATAAAGCACCATAGTTTGCCTAAATATCTGACAGTCTTTTCAATCTGATTTGGGGTCACTGAAAGATATATTTGCCAGCAGAAGTAGGCAGTCTATCTTGTCTGCCTGGACTGCCACAGCTAGTAGCGTACAGCTGCTTCTCCTTTCTTTCTGCCTCCACTTGCCCACGTCTTAAGTACCCTTAAATGCCTTTGTTAATCTATTTTGTAGTACCCACTCTGGTGTAAATTTTCAACTGTTACCACCCTTACCATGAAAAAATACTTCCTTATATCTAAAGTAAACCTATAGCCATTAGCTGGAAATTATACTGTCTCCTTCCATCCCTGTCCTTCCTTCACAAATGCAACTGTTTTATTCATGCAAATCAAAGCACTTCATTCTTCCTTCCTTTCTTTGCCTTGAGTAACAGTAATTCTAATATGTCCAGTCTTTTAACTTATGTGCCGCTTACTTCCTGTCCTTTAACCATTTTGTTAGCAGTGTTCTGAATTCTACTATTATCTTAGCATACCTTTCTGTGTAAGGCCTTTGGAGCTTGATACAGTAGTCCAATTAGGGTCTTGTTAGTGCTTTTCAAAGGTGGGGGAATCAATTCTTTTTCTCTGGTGATATTTACTCTAGCAGTGCAGACCAACAATTTTTATGTATCCTTTGTTGGCCAGGTTAGTCCCACTAGGTTAGTGACCTCTTTTCAGGAAACACCCGATGTAGTATTTCTGCTAGTAGGGGAATGTGACTTAGGAAATGGGGAACTTCCCCTACTCTTTTTGATAAGTGCTGTGGGATCTTTTCTATCTACCCAAGCTACCTCCAATTCAGGCAGATGGGACTGTGGTTTAACAAGCCATCAGAAGCAGAATACACTTAGGAGTGCAGCATTCCCCTAATGCTGCACTGCAGTAACAGCCATCCAGTCACCTGGAGTGGGAATAGAACCTACAGTCTTCTGGTCTTCAAGTATTAAAAGTGAGTGCACCACTGACACTGTACTGTTTACCTTTGTTACTGCCTTTTCATGCTGTTTGCAATGTCCTTCTCAGGCAAATATGATTACATCAGATCATTTTCCTGTTTAGTTGTCGAAAGGTTTAATAAATCTAGCATTTTTCCTTCAGCATAATCCAATATATTCTGTATTAGCAAGAAAAAAATTAAATAAACTCCAGAAGAACCTTAAATTATAGCTGTTTAATGAACAAGCTGTTTCATGTGTTTTAGTAGTGCAAGGTTTGATTCCCTCAGCCTCCATTGCCTAACTGTGTGATCTGAGCAATTCCCTTAACCAGACACCAATCCCAGGCTGAGTCTGGAAAAGGTCAAATACAAATAAAAATAAAATAAAATATATTTTAAATTGTACCCAAATCTAACTGCATAATAATTTAACATTATTGAGATTGCTTACTGTCCCCTATACATTCCAAATATTGGAAAACAGTCCTAGCTACACAGCATGTCACCTTTATTGTTATAACCATACTTTTAAAAGGAGTACAAGGCTGGGCTAGACAGTGATTACAATGAAGAGGGGTCCTAGGTGTCATGGTATGTGGCTGTGTGTGTTATGGGTATATTGGTGGTTGATCGAGGTATGGTGACAAAACCATGCCAGTTACTACTGTTGTTTTCTCCCCAAAGCACTTGTTCTAGGGGAATGATACAGCTTTGGAAGAGAGAGTATAGAGCTCTAGGGTGTGCTGGGGAAGTAGGTCCTATATATAAACATTTCTTTAGTTTTTTTCCTTCCTGAGAAAATTCACACTGAGAATTAATTTGCTGACCATATTTCATGTCAGGAAATTTTTTGATGAAACCAACTATACCAGACAACTGCATCTGTCCAACTGTTACAATAAAAAGGCATATATAAAAAAAAACATTATATGCACAATCACTGTTATACATTAAAGTCTTAAAAAAACACAATTATATTATTTTGTACTGCCTGTCTTATTTGGTAGAATCTTCTCCTAGTAAGAGAGATGTACTTTAGTGGCACAAATAAGTAACAAGAATGCTACACCTAATGCAGATAGGAACACTTTGAAAAAGGACTTTTATTATCCAAACAATATCAGTGAATTAAATTTTATTTTAAGACAAAATGTGCTTAAACTCGATCACTTATATAATAAAAAGTAATGGCTGGTGGTGTGATTACACCCACCTACTTATTCTCTGCAGGTGTCACTAAGCAACATTTTACTTCAAGTTCAGTACATCTCTTTTAGTAGAAGATTCTGACTCTTACACTCACAGTCTGTGCTGCGGTAGCATTGTCGCCTCACAGTAAGACGTTGCCCTGTTCGATTCTCAGAGCGTCTTGTGTGTGGAGACATCCGTGAATGGGCATACCTTCATTGAAGGTTGTGCGGCAGGGCTGGCAACTCAGCACGTAAAAATCTACTGCCAATCATTAGCGGACCGGAGTTCCGCTGTGGCGACCCCTAACTAGGAAAAGCCAAAAGACAGACAGACACACACACAGTCTGTTTTATCAGTGCCACAAATATGTAGCAAGAATGCTATACCTAATGATTGCCTGTAAGTATGCAAAATCAAAATCTCTTTGTTCAGTAAACATAATTTTTGCTTCCTTCAATAAAAACACTCACCATTTGCAAATGTTAGTGTCACACATTTGCTTGTCATAAATATCAGCTGTCTCAATGATGACTGGTTCAGAAGAGACTGCTTGGTCAGCACAGTCTGCTTCAAAGAAATATTTTACTTCATTTTCATGTGTGGGACCCCAACATCCCATCCAAGAGGTTGTACCTGTTGTAAATCCCTAATTAGTTGTATTTAAATCCCTGATTAAACCTTATAAAACAACTGGAGGTAAATGTGTGCTGCTGAGGCATGTTTTAGTCTATCAGCTTTGATGAATAGATGCTGATTAACAGGTTACATAAAAATGATACTTCTTTGCATTCTTTTAAGTGCTGGCACACCTGTGCTGACAGAGGAACTAACCAGCAATTATATACAAGTGGTAAGCTCTTCTTTCTTTACTAACTTCCCTACTTTAATCCATTTCTCTCCCCTGACTCTCTTTCAAAATATGCCATAAGCTGTTTTTTTCTCTAACTTCTTATTACAATTCCTGTTTATATTATACTAACCTACCTTTAATTTCTCTATAGAATGGCTAAAATTTCTCTAAATATTAAATCACTGTCATATATGTTTAACTAATATTTTCATATTATGTATAATTTGGTATAATTATTAAAACTGTAGATCTTTTGTATTATTTTTGAAGACTGCAAAATTATTAAAATGTTTCTGTTATACTTTGGAGCTTTTCTTCCCAGGTCTCCCTGAAAATGGGCACTCACCCAATCGGACTTTCCCAGTAATCAAATGTCAGATAGACAGATACATGAATAAATCTCTTTGTCCATTTCCTGAGGTCACCTTGCTTTCTAAATCCAACAATGTGGAGTAGGCTGTATTGAATCATTTGTGAATTTTTGTGTGTTGCAGGGGCAAGACCCAAGTTATATTAAATCATACATGAAGGCCCCAGAACTTGGACCGAAGCTCCAAAGGTGGTGGTGTCTCCATATTCATAAAGGATGCACACACCTCCAGACTGGTAACCCAACATAACGCATCTGAGATACTTCAGATGCAGCTAACATTGGGTAAAACAGCGATTCAGGTTGTAGCCTGCTATAGGTCCCCAGCCATGTCCCAAGATTCACACTCCGAATTCCTAAGCACCCTGGAGAATATTAGGGTCCAACCTAACACTCTCATACTGGGCGACTTCAACTACCTCTCCATTAACTGGGAAAACTACTCATGTACCAATACACTTGCCCAACGTTTTCTGGAATTCATTAATTCCAATGCCCTGGACCAACTCGTTCTTAACCTCACTAGAGGTAGCAACATCCTTGACCTGGTCATTACTAACATGGGCGACCGTTGCCCGCACCAATAGTTAACTCCTCCCTGGTTAGATCTGATCACAAGCTAATCACCTTGTAAATCCACATCCCTCCCACCCCCCACCCCCCAACAAAGGTAACCACCATGATAAACTTCTCCAAAGCTAATTTTGGGCTCCTAAAAACAGAGGTGACTAACTTCACGGCACCCATGCAACTGGAGAATAGTTGCATGACTGCCATATCATACAGCAATGCACTGTACAAACACATACACAAATGCATGGATCTTGCCATACCCAATAGAACTACGACACTCTCCTCAAAAAAAAGGAAGCCAGTCTGGTGGTCCCCTGCCATAAACAAACTCTACAATAGGAGGAGAAAACTGATGCGGAATAAGGTGCAGTCCCAAGACTGGAAAGACTCCCTTATCAGCCTCAGCAAAAGGTTGAGATCCCTCATCAAATCCTCTAAAGCTAGTTATGAAAACAGAATTGCAGCAGATAGTAAAGACAACCACAAGGCCTTCTATAGTTATGTAAAGAATCTCCATGGCAATACCCAGATTTGCTCTGAGCTACTACACAATGGTATCTTCTACACCGAGCCAACAGATACTGCAAATATACTGGCGAACAGATTCAGTGCTAACTTCACCCCTCTCTTCCCCACCCAAAGGACCAATCACAATACCAGTAGATTGCCAGGCACCCAGTATTACTGCTGCACAGGTTAAAACAGCACTGTCCAAGGCCAAGAATACAGCTTCTATGGGACATGACAGTTTCGCTGGCTGTGTTCTACATGAACTACAGAGTGAAGTGGCACCTCACCTGTGTGCCCTGTTCAATCACAGCCTCACCTCAAGCTTTGTCCCCACCAAATGGCGCACTGCTACAGTCATCCCTCTCCACAAAGAAGGAGCGACTACAGACCCCAGGAACTATCGCCCCATTAGCCTTACAAGTCTAATATGTAAAGCTATGGAACACATCATCATGGACCTAATAAACAAGGATATAGGGAATCTCCAAACTCAGGATCCTACACACTTTAGTTTTGTGAAGGGTAGATCATGCCTGCTCAACTTGCTTGACTTCTTTGAGTCAGTCACCAGAGCTGTGGATGAAGGTAAGGTGGTTCATACAGCCTACCTTGATCTGACCAAGGCCTTTGATACCATTCCCCACTCAGGAATCATAGAAAAACTTACTAAGCTAGGCATCAACCCCTATATCACTAGGTGGGTTGCAAACTGGCTCACAGATAGAACCCATAGTGTGAAAGTAGCTGACTGGAGTCCTACAGGATTCGTTCCTGGGTCCTCTCCTGTTTGGTATATACTTCTCTGATGTCCAGGCCAACATGAAGGGACTCTGGCTGACAAAGTTTGCAGATGATAGCAAGTCGGGAGCTATTATTAATTCTCCAAGTGACACAGAAAGGCCTCAATGAAACCGACGACTGGTGTCAGAACCAAGGCCTTAAGCTCAATGCCAGAAACGTGTCTTCATCCCCTTTGGGAAAAACCTGGTTCCCTTGAATTATCAATTGATGGTAGTCCACTGAACACAGAAGGCATTATAAGAGATCTGAGAACACAGGTTGACAGTGACCTCTCTTTTGACCACCACATTGCCACTGTGGTCAGAAAGTCCTTCTAGGTGGCTTATCTCATTACTAAGGGTTTTGCATCCAGGAAGAAAGAGGTCATTGTCTCCCTCTACTCTTCTCTCATTAGGCCGATCATCGAGTACAATTCATAGCCCAATTAGACACCTGCAGCAAGTGGAGACGCCACAAAAGTACCTCACAAAGAGGATCATAGGCCTTAAACACTTGTCCTATATGGACAGACTCAAAAAACTCCAACTATTCTCTGTCTTATATCGCCTACTTAGAGGCGATCTCTGCTTGACTTACAAAGCCATGTCTGACCCAGCTCTTTTAGAAATGTTACATCTAAAGAAATCACAATCCCTCCACACCACACCCTCCAGAGACTTCAACCTCACTACCACAATCAACAGAACATGCTGGAGGGACAGGTACATAACCCAGAGACTGCTCATGCTATGGAACAGACTTCCCATACATGTCAAGAAGGGCACCTCACTGGCCCTCTTCAAGAGGAATCTTGATGAGTGGATGGGAAATAGAAAATTCACCCCGGAGATCACTCCAGTGGCTCTACTCAACAGAGGCAGTAGGAACTAATGTTGGGTGGCACAATACCTGGGTAATCCTATGGACTAGGCTTGTAAAGGCTCCAGGGCCGTTAGCCTAGTACACACCTACGAACCTATAATATGTGTTGGTTGGGAGGATGACTTCCACCCTCCATGCATGTCACCTTTTCTAAGAGCATTTGGGGTTAAAGTTTAAGAGACTATTCTCTTTTTTGTTGGTCTTTTACAGTCTGCTCTAGATAGCCAATTTATAAGCTGGATTTTGGTGATGCCGACATCAAACTGTTGTTCATATACCTTATTTTTTGAACCATATGCCTTCAGTTGACTCTCAAGGGGAAGGTGTCTTAAGTATTAGACATCTCAGCACTGTCAGTTAAGACTGAACCAAAATTTCTGAGGAATGAGTGGAGTTTGAATTGATCTTTCCCAAGTTATGTAACTGTTTACTTACTGTGCACTTTCTTTCTTGTTTCTATCACAAACCAAATCACCAATATGTACTGTCGATTGCCATTTTATAGATCAGCTTCTGAGATGCAGTGTGTGGTCAACAGTATCGCGAGACATTTTTCTAACAAGAGTGCCTTAGATGATATATCCACACAACACCCAAGAACTTCTAAATTAACTTCCTGCATAACTTCACACAATTTCCAAATGCCAACATACTTAAAAAGTAGAGGTGGCTATGCATTGTTTTTGTCAGACCTTAATGCAACAATGCCTTTTATAAATGAAGCTTAACTTTCAAGCTCCCTACATTTCCTAGTATCTCAGTCCACCAGCAGAACCCCTTGAACAAATCCTTTGAGAACATTTTTCTTTTCAGTATTGATCATCATGCTTTATTAATGTCTTTCAGACTTGGGAGAGAGAGGCAGTCATCTTATTTTACCATGCTGTTGTTACATTAATTATGTCCACTATACCCTACACTTAGCATTACCTCATCTACAAAAAAAAAAAAAAAAAAAGAAAATTATACGGGGATATATTTTCCGCTCAGAAATTACTGTTGTCTATGTGAATTCACTAGTCGTAATGTAAGATTTTTATCTGTGAAGAATTTGTGATACTTTATGTTATAATGAGAGACATTCATTTTAGGTATAATCCAAATAATGAAGTACTTGCTTTACTCAATTTGTATCTTATTTTTTTAGCTGAAAGTAGGTGATATCTTACATATGTTTACCCGTTTCAGTTGTTAATAACCTTCCTTGTTTCTTTCTCATACCGTTTCTAGTTTGAGCACCTTATTAATTTCAACTTATTTACTTGTCTCTTTTTCCTTGCACATTTGTCTTTCTCAGTGAATCAGTTAGGTGTTGTCTGGTTTGAAAACACAGAAACACAAGATTTTGATACCAGATAAGGATTAATGTGCTGTAGTTTACCAATTTCTATAACTTCAGGATAATTTTGAGATATTACGTAACCAACAGCTTACTAAAAAATGAGAAAAACAGAAACCACTATTACTGACTGAAAATGTATCTCCTGTGATTCAAAAATATGTGCTACAGAATGATGAAAATAAACAATTTATAAATGCAGATATCCACTTTACTAATGAAACCTATTGTATATACTTTGCAATTACATCTAAGTTTGAAAATTGAAAACACTACAGTTAATTAGGATGACATTTACCTTACCTCATTGTAATCATCTCTGATTAAATGGCCTGCTCCAATAATCATGATTATTAATTTGATCAACAGCCATAGCTCAACATAGTTGCTTCTGCTTTTACTACTTACAAAGGTATTTACAGAAGCCTTCCTTATTCAACAGTTAGGTTTAATTTTTCACCAGCAAGTATGATTAAATAAAAACAATTAATGTCCCATCTCTCATTAAAGCCGTAACTGTGACTTGTACTTGCTAGCAAGCAAATGCTTTATCCAGGCCCTGCATGACTTACAATATATTTGCATGTAAACACATACTTAGTTTAGCAATGCCTGCAGGAACAAAAATGCATTCTTTTTTTTACAGTTAACATTTCGTTGACCACAGTTACTGCTGCTGGACATTTCACTTTTGTTTCAACATACAGCATCTCGGAAGTAGAATAATAAATATTTAGGGTACAAGGGGTTCTGCCCCTCCTGCAAGAAGTGGGAGACTCGTATCACAAAAATCATACTTTCTGTGTTTTTCGTCAACTCCTTAGTGTTGCTGTTGTAATTTCTGCAAATCAGGTGCAGGAAAACAATAGTCTTATGTTCTGAAGTTTATATATGTGCTGATTGTCTCAAGAAACAATTAACTGCATGCATGTTTTGATGGAAAGCACTATGTAACTCTGTACAATAGAATTTCTGATTGCCTGTCCTTTAACAAGACATCTGAATTGAGGAAATCCATCTGTTGTTCCACAGACATTTGCTACAGACATGTTCATTCTGTTTTTAGTTTATCAGATAATATATTACAACTTTATGCATGAGTGTTCTGAGGAAATATCCTTCCTGCTTGATATTTCATTGAATTGGGACACTGACAAAGTTATTCAAATCATGGTATTTTGTCTTCCATGTGTTTTTCCTGGACATGGTTAGTTTTGTGAGTTTAGAATCCACGGAAATAATGATTACACTACTCTTTGTTGTTGAAACCTTACTGAGATATCTTTTTTGGCATGCAGATTCACAGTCACAGTGTACGATTCCCATAAACAGGATTTGTACACTCCTTCTCATACACATGCTAGAAAGTAGCCTGACTAATAAAAGTAAATTGCATTGCTAACCCTCTCTGTACAGCCCTGCTCTCTAGGAGGATGGCCTAATGGTTAAGGCGTTAGCCTTACAAACACAAGGTGCAGGGTTTGAGTCTCACAAGGGATAATTGGCTAGGCTTAAAATGACTCACAAGGGCAGTTAGCTTAGTACTAATCTATGAACCTATGAACCTATGAACCTCTATATTGTGAACTGCAGTGGTAGCATGCAATGAGTATAATGAGGGGAGGTGCGGTAGCACAGTATGGAACAACCTTTATGTGCCCCCCACATCTTTCACTAACACTCCCTTCTGTATGCATATGTTGGCTGGAATTTACATTGGGGCCACTTATGTACGGTGTAGTCAGTCAGGTTAAAAGGCCACAGCAGTACCACTACAACAGTACATGGCATGTTGGTTGTGTATGTGTATATGCCCCTACTGCATAGGTTTGTAAGTGAAAGAGTAAACTGATGGTAGATAGTCAGTGGCAGATAGTAGATGGTCATAGGTTTGGGAGGCACAGGTGACTATAAAGTCACTGACTGTTTCTTCTGGCCATACTGCATGGTGGTAAACATTATAGATTTTTATGGTAGTGGATACAGCATGTTGTGTATTGTGTTGTACAGGTATGGACTGGTCATGGCAGCAGACAGTGGTGTGGTCCTGTTCCCAAAGTACAAGTCCTTCCAGCAATACATGCAGACAATATAGTGTTATTTGATAAGGCTATGTGCTGATACCAGACTTCTAAAACATGCATAATGCCATGTATTCCCCTGTGTTTGTTAAAGATGCATGTATTGAGACATGGGTTGACAATGGTGTTACATTGTCAGATGATCCACTCACTGTGAGGAGTGATATTTTGTGATATTTTTACATATTTCTATCTTCTTGGCTTTGACCATAACACTCAACTTTTTAGCTTAAGAAATTTACACAAAACCAAAAATAATAGGGACATTTTAAATATTGTTCTTTTAAACTTAAAAATTGCTAGAACAACATGTTTAGCATCAGTATGCATTCTCTGAAAAAACACCAATGTTTTAGCTATGTGGCTTCTGAATGCCCATGACTTTTTCCTTTTTAAGTATTTATAGATACATTCAGGCCAATAAAACCAAACTGCACTAGTAGTGAACATGCATATTTCAGCCACTTTACTGACCTCATTAGCACAGCATATGTGGATGGTTCAGAAACCATATAGCTGAAACACTTGATGTCCTTAAGTGGTCATTTGCATATATCCCACTGGCTATCACTACAGAGGTTTAAGGTGTCGCACAGTGAAAACTCTAGCTTGGCTAGGTTTTTCTTGCAGTTTTTACTGCATATAGACACACACACACACACATTTATGAACACCTGTAATAAATGAAATTCCCAAATGTTGATGTTTATTTTGTTGACACACTTTGTCATCAGGTGTGACAGAATGGCAATCCCTGTGTTTGGAGAATATTTATTAATTTATTTATTTTACATTTGTTGACTGGGAAAGTCCAACTGGATGCATGTCCATTTTCAGAGGAGGTCCTGGGAGAAAAGCTCCACAGTTAAAATTTAAGGTGAATACAGAAACATTCAAATTTACATAGATAGCACCAAACTTAACATTGACTTGTAACATAGCATTGAAGCTTAAGATTTAACATATTTACATAGACTGAACACATCTTTTATAGTTTTAGGTTGAGGCATTACATAATGGTGAACATTGTTAGCAGGGGTTGCATTTTTTTGCTTTATACAGTTGACTTGTGAGCATGTTAGCCACAGTAGGGAGCAACAAAGAGAGCAAAGATTAGACATAGTAAGGAGTATAGTAGCAGGAGAAGAGACAGAGATGGGAAACTGGAAAACAGGTTAAGTAAGAAAAGCAAGAGGAGTAAGTAGCTTAATTATAGAGTAAGACCAGAAGAGTAAAGATAAACGTTACTGGATAGAGAGAATGTCTTAGCAGCTACATACGGGTATTGACAAAGGGGTTAGAATTAGAGGTGGAACTGGAAAGAAGCTAGAGAAGTTGCATTCTTTTGGTGATGAAGCTGAAGTCAGAGAGCAAGAGTAAGGGGAGAGGGCCCCTTCCTCATCAACTGTGCTTAAATTAACTCCAGTAGATTCATATACACATATATATATATATATATATATATATATATATATATTTTACACCTCACATATGCACACGAAAATACACACAGAGAGACGCACTTCTTTTCTCATGCTTAGTCCTTCTGGTCTGCTGAAGACTGCATGTGCATTCCCTGAACTGTGAACTTTGAAAAGGAACAACTTTTCAAGGTAGTAGATTTTAGCTATGGTTAATGCAAAGTTTACCCATAGCTGGTGTGGTTATATCATGAAGACTAGCTTAAACCCAATCAACCATATCTGCACTATTTGCAGGTGTCTCATTGCACACTGCAGCAATATGACAGCTGTAAGGCACATAGTAAAATCTTGCACTGCCCTGTATACTCATAAATAAGGCAAACGGTACTATCCTGCTTCCCATGCTTGCCTATGTGCTGATAAGGTGTACAGCCCACCATGGTCCACTGCTGTGCACCTTCTGAAGTAAAAGTTTTCCCCAAGCACTTGGTGCATTACTGGTCATGAGAGCAGACTGCTGTACTGCTGTGCACACTAAGCCATGTTTTTCCTTGTCTCCCTAGTGCCTTATGTGCTAATGGTGTGGAGAGTGCACACCACTGCACTGTTGAACATTTCACAAAATGCAAATGTCCCTACAACTGGCCAGTGTACATTACATAAGATGGTGGGAGGTTGGCATAATCGTTAAGGTGTTTACCTTACAGACACAAGGTCCAGGGTTTGATTCTGACAAGGCTTAAAATGCCCCATAAGGGCAGTTAGCCTAGTACTAATCTATGATTCTGTCAACCTATGATGTGCAGAGTGCACACTGCTGTACTGCCTGAGGAGAGCATATCATGTCAAAGATAATTTCTGCGAATGCAAAAAGAGTGAGTACTGTTCATCAAAATTACTGACATCGCGGTTTACTTTTTTCACCATGGCTATGTGATCTCACAGTTGGTGTATATAAGTCTGGCGGGTGGGGGTTACAGGGGGTTTTCCCTCTGCAAAATCAATGAGTTGTTCAACAAATGTAGTTTCAGCAAATAGTTTTTGTATTTTTTGCATTGATTGAAATTACTTTCAATGACTCTACATGAATCCACTGCTGAGCATCTCAAAAAATGCAAATGCTCCCAGATGTGGTTAGTGTGGTAATATAGAATAAGATGGTAGCCCAGTGAAATTTCAAGGGTCATCAGGTTGATGATGCAAAAAGTCAAGAAGGTGAACTTAAAGCTTGCACGGTACCCTTCTGCTGTGTACTAGATTGCTTTTCTGAACTCTGACATCACCATGTTCAGCAGCATTCAAATGAACATCACACAGTGCTATTGGCACCGTATGGTGTGTGTGTGTGTGTTCCATTTCAACTAGTGTGCACTGAGCACTAGGTGGCAGTCACATGCTTCTTTTTCGTAATTAGCACAATTTTCAGAATTTCAACTAAGTTGTTATGCATACTATGTTTTTTATAAAGTCCAAATAGCATTTCAGAATCCAGTTGATACGATAAGGGCTTTTGCAGTCTCAAAATAAAAAGATGCTGAATGTCAGTAAGCAAACACACATTAAACCATAAGAAAATGTTTTGTTTCCAAGAGTAATTATCTTAAGCTTCCAGTCACTAACAACTTTAACTTCAGATGCAACTGTTCTGCTTATAAAAATAGTCTCCCTTCCTTTCTTACACTTTTAGGTATATGCAAGGTTCTACCTTTGCTCTCATATACCAGGATATACCTAGCTTGACCATACCTATCAAGATCTTCAAGACATATCAGTATTCCCATATTATTATTATATGTCTGGGAAACCTTTGTTTTGCACAGAAGAGAATAGAACATCAAAAAATAATTTAGAAAACAATTCTCGTTGCTACCCACCTATGAATTCAACAAACAAGCAGACTTCCCAAGAATGAAAACAATTCTGCTGCAATGTAAAGAAAGGTGTGTAGAAACTCATGATCTATAAATAACTAAAACTGTTAAGAGAAAGGTTTAGCTATGTGTAAGAGCTGTGTAATTGTTTAGTAATTTAGTCAAATCCGACTCTTTGTGACCTCAAGGACTTTAGCACACCAGGCCTCTTTCTCAAGAACTGCTACTTTAAAAAGTTCTTGCAAATTCATATTAATGATTTCAGTAATGCTGTCCATCCCCTGCTGCCCCCATAATCTTTTGTTTTTGATCTTTCTCAGTGTCAGTGTCTTCTCTACTCTACTGAATCCTGTCTGCATTATATTGCTATAGTATTTGAGTTTTAATTTTACTATCAGGCCTTCCAGTGAACAGACTGGATTTATTTAATTAAATATTGACTGGTTTGATCTTCTTGCAGTCCAAGGAATTATCCACATAGTTCAAAAGTCTGATCATTCTAGTGTGCAGCCTTACATACAATTAGACTATCACAGATGCTATGTTGCCACAAGGAAAGCTCTAGCTTTGACTATATACTCCTTTGTAGACAATGTGATATATTTTCGCTTTAAAATCTTATCCAGGCTTACCATAGCTTTTGTTTCAAAAAAGCAAGCATCTTTTAATTTCATGGCTGCAATCACCTTCACTAGAGATCTTTGAGTCCAGGAAAATAAACACAAAATCACTGCATCTACTTATACCACAAATATTTGCAAAGACATGGTAGGGGTAGATTAAATTATTTTATTTATTTATTTATTTATATGGTGAATGACAAACTAGATTTTGCACTTCATATTTTTACCATCCTCTCTTCAAGTCTTCCTTACTTTCAACCACTGGAGCGGTATCGTCTTCATATCTGAAGTTGTTAGCATTTTCTCCCAGGAATTTTGATTCCAGTATCTGACTCGTCTAACTCAACATTGTGCATGATGTATGCAGTGTATTAAACAGATAAGAAATGTGACAATATACATCCCTGGCCTACTGCTTTCCCACTTCTGAACAAGTCTTATTTTCCATACAGATTCCTCAGGAGCTATATAAGGAAGACCTGGTATCCACCACTCTCTAACCACCTGTCAAAGTATTTCATGGTCTACCAATCAAAGGCTTTTGGCTAGTCAATAAACTTAAGGAAATATTATTCTACAACTCTCTCTTTCTCCAGTAGATGCTGGCATTTTGATCTCTGGTGGATCTGGCCCTTCTAAAACTGTTCCATATACTGCAGGCATTTAGCTTGCAGGATCTTGCTAGTATATAAAACAAGGGTCATTGTTTGATAATATGAACACTCAGGATAGACCTGACATTGTGTCATCTCCAGCTATCACAGAAGCCCAAGTCCTAAAAGTGATATAAAAATCTAAAGATACTGCATCAATGGGTCCTGACAATACCCCTGGATGCATCTTAAATAGCATGAAGCTCAATTTATCCACATCCCTAGCAACCCTGTTCAGTATCAGCCTCCAGACAGATTAAGTACCAAGAAAATTGAGAAGAACTACAGTCATTCCACTGCATGAGAAGGACATTCCACCGATCCAGGCAATTACAGATCCTTAAGTCTGACCAACCTCATATGCAAAGTCATGGAAGGACCTATCATGGAACTAATACCTCATACTTCAGTACTAATATTAATACTAATACCACACACCTCAAAGGGGTAATATATAATTATCGACCATGGGATGGGTAAGGCCAGTCTCTAACCAAATGGGATAGGTTATTTCAAGCACAAAAAAATGGTTAGGCTTAAAATGGCCCACAAGGCTGACCTATGAACCTATAATCAATTAAGACATAGGGAACCTCCATACAATGGACCCATTTCCATTTGAATTTGTCAGTGGCTGGTCATTCTTAATCAACCACATAGATTTTTTTTTTAAAAGGCTACCAAAGCAATGGATGAAGACAAAATGGTACATACCCATATACCTTGACCCAGCCAAAGCTTTTGACAGACTTCCCAACTGGCTCATAGATAGGATGCAGAAATCAAAATAGGGGAAGTTACCTCCACAAAGAGACCAGCCACCAGTGGAGTACCCCAGGATACTGTGCTGGGACCTCTCCTGTTTGGCATCTACTTTTCTGAAGTAAAAGCCAATACCAAAGGGCTTTGCAGATGATTGCAAGCTATGAGCAGTCGTTGAATACCCAAATGACTTGGCCATCCTGCAGGAAGGTTTGCCCCAAACAAATAACCGGTGATAAAATCATGGACTGAAACTAAATTTATTTTATTTATTTATTTTCAGTTTGATTACCGGGGAAATCCACTGGGCCAGAATGTGCCCATTTTCAGTGGAGGCCCGGGGAGAAAAGCTTCATAAGAAATACGATACAAAAAGGTTACATAATGTTAAAGGTAAAAATACATATATAAAATTCATACAGTCAGGAAAAACAAATGCATAAAATGTACATCATAAACACAATTAAAGATAATTAAGAACACAGTTCACAGGTATTTCCATTCAGAGCAGCAAGTTTCAACTGTCTGTAATATAAGGATCTGAGGTTACTTGTTATTTACAATATTTACATACTTGGAGTCAAGAGAGAGAAATTGCTTAATCTGGGAATGTTAGCTTAAGTTTGTTTTAGGAGAATAGAAAATAATAGTTTGAGGGTAGTGTGGAGCAAGGAGCACAGAGAGCTCAATGGGGAAATTCCCTTGAATTTACATGGGGTGAAAGCAGGAACATTTCCATTTAGAAGACAAGTATGAGAAAAGTTGGGTCTTGATAGATTCTGTGTTTGGTATAGTCCTATGTGAAGGAGGGAGAGAGTTCCATTTCTTACCTAGAGAGAAATAGAGAAGGAGCTGGCCTGCAGGATGTTTGGGTTTGTGGATAGAGATTAGATTTTGGTGTTCAGATCTCAGAGATCTATTTGGGATGTATGGGGGAAGGATGTTTGTTAAGGATGGGCATTTATCTGGGTAGAATATTAATTTGTGAGCGGTGGTTAGTTTGAGATAGTCTAGGTGGTTAGAGAGTTCTAGCCAGTTCAGAGATTGTAGGGTAAGGCAGTGGTGAGTGGAGGTTTTGGATTTAGTTGCAAATTTAGAGATCTTATAGCAACTTTCATGTTTAGAGGTGTTGGAAGAAGATAGGTTAGTTAGAAGAGGGGCTCCATATAGTAAAGAAGGTAGAAGGTAGGTAGTTGCTAAGGTATGCCTAGAGGAGTTGGAGAGAAAGCGGTTATTCCTACAGAGCATACCTAGCTTTTGGTGGGTTTTCTTTATGTTTTGTTGTATGAGGATATCGAATTTAAGGTGTTCGTCTATGGTAATGCCAAGGAGTTTTGCAGAAGGGACCACTTCTATAGCAGTGTTGGTTTGGCTTAGGACTTTGAAAGCATTTTTGTCAAAAGAGAAAGCCCTGGAGTTACGGAAAAGAAGTATTTTAGATTTATTAGAGTTGAGAGAGAGATGGTTTTGGTGCACCCAGTTCTCAGTAGTGGAAAAAGCTATTTGGGTTTTAGTCAGTAGTTCAGGAAGGTTAGAGGTGGCACAGATTAAGGTAGAGTCATCAGCGTATTGGATAACTGTTGTGTCAGGGATGACAGTGTGAAGGTTATTTATGAAGATGTTGAAGAGCATAGGTCCGAGGATGGACCCCTGGGGAATGCCAGTGGGTGTTGGCAAGAAGGAGGAGGTAGAGTTCTTCCATCTGACAGCTTGAGATCTGTCTGATAGGTAACTGGAGAACCAAGATAGAGTAACAGGGGAGAGATGAAGGTTGGCGAGATGAAAGAGAAGGTGTTTATGGGAGATGGTGTCAAAAGCTTTAGAAAGATCTAACAGTACTGTGGATACTAATAGTCCAGAATCTCGGTATTGATTGACTGTTTCTAAGAAGGATAGTAAGGCAGTAATGGTGCTGTGGCCAGGGCAGAAGCCATGTTGGGTGGGTGTTAGGAGGTGGTTTTGGGTTAAGAAAGGCATAACTTGGTGGTGAACACATTTTTCTAGAATATTTGATATTGGCGAGAGTAGGGCAATGGGGTGGAAGTTGGAGATATTGGTGTTTTTGCCTCCTTTGTGAAGAGGTAGAATGTAGGCTGAACACCAAAGTTTGGGTACATATGACTCTTTTAATGATCTGTTAATGAGGATGCTGATTGGGAGAGCAATACCTTCAGCAGCACATTTGAGGAAGGAGGAGGGTATGTTGTCAGGGGCATTAGAGCATGGCTTTAGTTTGGATAAGAGCCTTTTTATAAAAGTGGTTGAAACAAGTTTGAGATGGAAATTAAGAGGACAGTTATTAGGGTTGTTGGGTGTTGAGGAAAGAGAGTTGGATGGATTATTGTTTGGAAAAGATTTGGTTAGCTTAGCTATGGATTCTGTAAAGAATATGTTGAAGTGAGAGCTTAGTTCTGTTTCAGTTATACTAGGGTCAGGGCAGGGATTATTCCTGGACCCTGGATGGAGTAGAGAATTAACTGATTTCCAGAATTGTTTTGGGTTCTTGTTATTGTTGGACTGAAGTTTATTGTAGTAGTTTTTTTTTGTCCAAGGTGATTAGCTTTTTTACTTGGTTGCACAGTTGGGTGTATTGGAGCAAGGTAGAAGACATTTTATTTGTCTGGTAGAACTTCCAGGATTTGTCCCTGCGATGCATGATTTGTTTTGTTTCTTTGGACAGCCAAGGAGCAGAATTAGCTTTGACTCGTTTGTTTCTTGGAGGGGCTTGGGATTTAAGAGTATTTAGGAAGATAGCGTTAAAATGTTCTACAGCATTGTCAAGGGGAAGAGCATTTAAGATTTGCCAGTTAATATGTTTAAAAATGTTTGAGAAAATTGCGGGGTTGAAGTTGCTGAGATTATGAGTATGGATGTAATGGTGTTGATATTGGGTGGAGTTAGCTGAACAATGAATGAAAGCGGGGAGATGGTCACTAAAGGTGTCTGGGATAGTGCCAGAGAGAATTATTTTGTTTGGATGGGAGACTAGGATCCAGTCAATGATGGATCCTTGGGGGTGGTTTTTGTTAGGATGAGTGGTTGAGTGGATTACTTGGGTGAAGTTGTAGAGATTAATGAATAGGGAGGGGGAAGGTGAGTTGATTTTATTCCAATCAATATTAACATCACCTAGAATGTAGGTTTCAAATTTTATTTCAGTTGAGGCCCAGTAAAGAATATTTTCAAGGGTAGAGATGTTGTCTCCTGGGGAGATATATAGGGAGATTACGCAGATATTCTTATGTTTATTTAATCATAGGAGACTAGCTGTTAGTTCAGAATTTTTGAATTGTGGAGTTGGGATTTGTAGAAGGATTAAGGAAAGAAGGTTAGAGTAGATTAGTGCAGAGCCTCCACCTTTTTTATTTAATCGGTCACTTCTGTGGATTTGGAAACCAGGAGGTTTCCAAAAATAATTTATTCTTGTATCCTTTGGGAAGTCAGCTACCCTAGGGAACTACCACACTAACATTAAACCCCTAAGAGTTGATACAGTTGTTCAGAATTTAGGGTCTTATGTGGAAAGTGATCTAACTTTTAACTAATTTATTTATTTATTTATTTACATTTGTTTACTGAAGACATCTGCGGTGGTGCAGCGGTAGCGTTGTTGCCTCACAGCAAGACAGCAAGAGGTTCTCCCATTCGATTCTCGGCTGGACTGTGTGGAGTGCCTTCTCTGTGGAGTCTGCATGTCCTCCCCATGGTTGGATGGGCATTCGAAAGACATGCGTAAATGGGCGTGCCTTTGTTGAATGTCGAGCTGGCACCTTGGCGTTTGTGAAAGTCTACTGCCAATCATCAGCGGACCGGAGTTCTGCTGTGGCGACCCCTAACCAGGAAAAGCCGAAAGACAAACAACATTTACATTTGTTTACTGATTAGTGTCCACCTGGGCTGGTAGCCCATTTTCAGCAAAGACCCAGGGCAAAAAGCTCCAAATTCAATACAATTAAAAAGTACAGAAATTACAATATTAAGATTTGAGTAATACCCTATATAAACATAAGTTAAAGTAAAACTAGTTAAATATTGCACAAAGAATAATGTGGAATATAAAATACAGGTTCTTTGATGCCTGAGTAATAATTTGAAGCTGACAGAGAGCAGGCTACTAGACAGTATATGAGGCATTATAGTGTGTGGATAGTTTGAAGAGACAAAGTTGCGATACAAAATAATTTAAATCTAACAGAGAGCAAACAGTCATTATTACAATGAAGGAAAATATATTGATCTGTATAAAGGAGAAAGAGAGTAGGTGAGAAATTCCAGGAGAGAGGGAAATTATCCAAGAGAGCTACAGGGGCAGACCCAGTTGCTTTTAAGATATTCTTTTATTTTTGGTTTAAAAGAAGGGTAGCAGGGAGTGCTTTTGTAATAAAGTCCTTATATACTGCACAGCTTATAAACAAAGGTATTGTGTCTAGATCTGGGAATGTCATTGCTCCCCTTTACTAAGCCCTCACTAGGCCAGTCACTAAATATAATACCCCCTTTGGCATGTAGCTGTCAGGACACCTGCATTAATTAGAACATCCAAAGAGATACCATAGTAAAAGGATACAAGGCCTAAACAACATGCCCTACATGGACCGACTCAAAGCCCTGTCACTATACTTGGTATCCTACAGACTACTAAGAAGTGACCTATGTCTAGCATACAGGAGCTTCTACCTCTAAGCTCATAAGGCAAGTCACCACACAATCCAACACTCTAGTCATTGGAGACTCCATCTTGAGACACAATGATGTCCCTCTCACCAGGCTGAGTAAGGAAAAAGTTACAGTCAGGGGCTAGGATCCATTACATTACACATGCACTCAGGTCATTGGACCACAATTACCAATATGAAACAGTCATAGCTCAGGTGGGAGTAAATGACCTGAGACGTACCTCTCTATACTATATGAAGAGAGACATCAAGGAGCTCTCAGTGTGTGTGTGTGTCTCATACTGGTATGAGCCTAGAAATGAGCAGCATTTTACCTTCACCAAGGATGATGCCACAGTATGAACAAAAGATGATTGACTTTAATAATTGGCTTAGTTTTTGGTGTCATTCTAAGGGGGTGCAATATTTATCAGAATGGAAGTAGATGGTCAACAGACCACACTGCTTTGGCAGGGATGGTCTGCACCTCTCCCCTACAGACTTTTGAATATTAGCTAAAACATTGTAATCTCCATAGTGCCTTTTTCAGGCAATTTCAAGGTGAAAGTATTTCCAACATAGCAAATCAAAATCAAGAAAATCTAAATGTATTACTGCTCAATGCTGGGAGTCTAAACAAAACACTCCACTCCCTAGAAGCTCTCTTTACCCTAGAGAATTATGATGTCTGGCAGTCACTGAGACATAGTTTAAAGCAGCAGAGAGCACACCAACAGTTACAATGCCTTCAAAACATTTAGGGCAGCTACTTCACAGGCAGGGGCTAAAGGTAAAGGTGTCTCTATTTGGGTTCACTTTATAATCTCGAAATACTGAAATATTGAATTTGAGTATCTTGAGACCATAAAGTCGAACGTCAAAATAGCGAAACTTCGTAACCACGAATCCAGAAATGTTGAATTTGCGGTTATGGCGTTCCATTACGTGACGTGGGATGTACTGTGTGCCTGATGTATGGTTTTGTGTGTGGATTTGACTGCAGATTAAGGTACGTGAATATTTTGTAAGGATTTTGGGTAGGTGTTTGAGTGTATGTGAGTGTATTTGGAAGTTTTAGGTGTGGGTTAGGATAGGTAGGTAAAAGTATGAGTGTTTTAGTGTTGAAAATGGTGGTGTTTGTATATATGTGATGTGTGTGTGTGTGTGTGTGTGTGAGGGGACTGGTGAGTTTACTGTCTTTTTCTGTTTGGTGCGACCTCTGAGTTAGTACATAAGTAGCGGGGTGCAGGGGGGCTTGCCCCCCTGCTTGTCGGGTAGGCTTGTTTATTTGTGACTTTGTGTTTGTGTACGTTTTGTTTGTTTGTTGTAGTGAGGGTAGGATGGTATATGTATTGTGTGGTGTATGGTGTGTTTATGTTTGCGATTTTGAATTTTGCACTTTTGGGGTTTTGGTATTTTGAAAATTCGACTTTATAGTCTCGAGATACCAATATTCCGGTATTTTGAGATTATAAAGTGAATTCCTCTATTGACATAAAAAATAAATATTCCTATACAGAACTGTTCTCAGAAACCCTGTACAAGCGTGTTAATAGCTGCATAGAGGCAGCTGTACCCACCAGGAAGAAGTACAGAACTAACTCAAAAAACAAGCCACCCAGGGGGAATCACAAAATCAGTATAACAGGAGGAAGAAAATCATGGCAAAAAATAGGAGGTGTAGCACCCAGCAAGATAAAAGCACTCTTATTAAACTAAAAAAAAAAAAAAAAAAAAACTCAGAGGACAAATAAAGTCTACCAAAGCCAAATTTGAGGTAAGTTTGGCCTCCCAGGCCAAGGACAACCACAACGCATTCTTTAGCTATGTATGCAACTTCAAAGGCAATAAGCAATTGTGTGCAGAGCTCATTGTAAATGAAGCCACCTATACTGAGCCAGAAGATATAGCAAACATCCTGGCTGATAAATTCAACTCTAACTTTACTCCTCTCTTCCCCCCTTAACCTTCCATCTGGAAATATAATCAAATATAACTCCCACTACTATCACTAGGGAACAGGTCCTTAATGCTCTCTATAACACTGCATCAATGGGCGCAAGCAATATCCCAGTATGCCTTCTAAATAGCATGAAACATTACCTATCAAAGCCTCTGGAATCACTATTTAACTGTAGCCTCCAAACAGGCTTCGTGCCTCATGAATGGAAGAAGGCGATAGTCATCCCTCTGCACAAAGGTTGACCATCTACAAACCCATAAGTCTCACTAGTCTTATATGTAAAGCCATAGAAAGAATTATCATGAAGATGATCAACAGATATAGTAAACCTCCAGACACTGGACTCAACCCAGTTTGGTTTCATGAAGGGCAGATCATGCCTACTCAACCTGGTGGACTTTTTTGAGAAGGTCACCAAGCAATGGATGAGGGCAAAATCATTCACACTGCCTACCTTGACCTGGCCAAGGCATTTGAGACAATACCCCACTCGGGGATTGTTGACGAACTCAACAGGTTAGGTACAAACCCATATGTCACAAAGTGGATACCCATCTGGCTCACAGACAGGACTCTGGAAGTTAGAACTGGGGAGTCCACCTCTACAAAGAGACCTGTCACAAGTGGAGTCTCTCAGGGATCAGTCCTTGGACCATTCCTTTTTGGCATTTACTTCTCAGAAGTCAAGGCCAATGTTAGCGGTCTCTGGCTGACTAAAGTTGCAGATGATTGCAAATTAGGAGCTGTCACTGAATCTCACACTGACACAATGTTCTACAGGAGGTGATGACACAGACAAACAACTGGTGTCAGCTTGTATTTACCAGGCTGTTGAGTGGTGATTCATCAATGGGACAAAGCAGAAATTCCCTAAGTCTCCAAGAGCAGAATAAGTTATTTCTTATGTTTATTTCATTGAATTGCACATCTTTAATGCTTATAATTGTGCTATACAGCTAATCTACTACAGTTTGTACTGTTATAAACCTTATTTTACTGTTTTACTGCATTTGTGTACTGTTTTAACTGTATTTTTCATTTCTAAATAGTATTCATTACTGTAATTGCATTTTTACTGAATTACTAAACTGTAAACTGCTTTTCCATACTGAGAGTTGTATTTTATGTTTGTGAGTGCTCTATCTGTGCTTTTCTCTGCATTTTTTCTGTGATTTCTGTGTTCTAGTCAGGTAGCATAGTATGGATAGAGGCCTGCTGTTTGTTCTGATTTCCTGCCAAGGAGTGTATCATATAACTGATTTGTTTGCAGTTAAAAGCATTATCTAGAGCATCTTTGCTCCTTTATCTGTTTAAAATTTTCATTTAGTCTCTCACTGCTGTTTTTCTGCTGTGATAAACATTTCTGTAGTGTTTTCTGCCTAATAGTGTAGCTAGTAGCTGTAATAGTTTCCCACCCCCGTATTGGTGTCTTGTTCTTATACTTGGTGGCTTTGCAGTTGTCTGCCCCTACTGTAAATTTGATCTGGGACACTCCTCCCAGTCTAATGTCATTAGCTCATTCTACCTAATACAGAGAGAACATTTGAGAAGGCCAACCCACTTAGGTTCTTAACCTTGAATTATCTTATGTTCCTGCTTTCTCCCTGTTCACTTAACTAAAAAAAAAAACTTTGCTACAATCTCCTTGTGTTCTGAGTCTGTGTGTTCTTCTCAGCTGATGCATATATTTTTTTGCACTTTTTAACTGCTCAGAGTGGTTCAAGGCAGCAGAAAGCACCCCTGCACTACCAGGCTATAACTCATTCCACACCTTTCAGTCTCAGAACTTGGACCGAAGATCCAAAGGTGGTGGTGTTTCCATATTCATAAAGGATGCATACGCCTCCAGACTGGTAGCCCAACATAACACATCAGAGGTACTTCAGGTGTAGCTAACACTGGGTAAGACAGCAATTCAGGTTGTAGCCTGCTATAGATCTCCAACCATATCCAAAGACTCACACTCTACGTTCCTAAGCACCCTGGATAATATTAGGGTCCAACCTAACACTCTCATACTGGGCGACTTTAACTACCCCTCCATTAACTGGGAAAACTACCCATGTAACAATACACTTGCCCAATGTTTCCTGGAATTCATTAATTCCAATGCCCTGGACCAGCATGTTCTTACCCCCACTAGAGGTAGCAACATCTTTGACCTGGTCATTACTAACATAGGCAACCATTGTTCTACACCAATAGTCAAAATCCACCCTGATTAGATCCACCAACAAACTAACTAACCCCCCCCCCACCAAAGGGGACCACCATGAAAAACTTCTCCAAAGCTAACTTTGGGCTCCTAAAAACAAAGGTGGCTAACTTTACAGCATCCATGCAAATGGAGAATAGTTGCATGACTGCCGAATCATAAACCAATGCACTATACGGACATGTACACAAATACATGGATCTCACCATAAACAATAGAACCAAGACGCTCTCCTCCAAAAAAGGAAGCCAATCTGGAGGTCCCCTGCGATAAACAAACTCTACAACAGGAGGAGGAAACTGATGCGGAATAAGGTAAAGTCCCAAGACTGGAAAAACTCCCTCATCAGCCTCAACACAAAGTTGAGATCTCTCATCAAATCCTCTAAAGTTAGCTATGAAAACAGAATTGCAGCAGATAGTAAAGAGAACCACAAGGCCTTCTATAGTTATGTAAAGAATCCCCCATGGCAATACCCAGATTTGCTCTGAGCTGCTGCACAATAGGACTTCTTATACCAAGCCAACAGATATTGCCAATATACTAGCTGACAGATTCATTGCCAACTTTACCCCCCCTCCCCCCAAAAGCACCAATCACAATACCAGTAGATTGCCAGGCACCCAGTATTACTGCTGCAGAGGTTAAAACAGCACTGTCCAAGGCCAAGAATACACCTTCTATTGGACCTGACAATATCCCATGCTGTGTTCTACATGAACTACAGAATGAATTGGCACCTCACCTGTCTGCCCTGTTCAATCACAGCCTCACCTCAGGCTTTGTCCCTACTGAATGGTGCACTGCTACAGTCATCCCTCTCCACAAAGAAGGAGCATCTACAGACCCTGGGAACTATCGCCCCCATTAGTCTGACAAGTCAGATATGCAAAGCTATGGAACGCATCATCATGGACCTAATAAATAAGGAGATAGGGAATCTCCAAACTCTGGATCCCACACAGTTTGGTTTTGTGAAGGGTAGATCATGCCTGGTCAACTTCCCCGAGTCAGTCACCAGAGCTGTGGATGAAGGCAAGGTGGTTCATAATTGCTACCTTGATCTGGCCATTCCCCACTAAGGAATCATAGAAAAACTCACTAAGCTAGGCATCAACCCCTATATCACTTGGTGGGTTGCAAACTGGCTCACAGATAAAACCCACAGTGTGAAAGTAGCTCACTCCTAGACAGACTGCCGACCAGTCACGAGTGGAGTCCCACAAAGTTTGGTCCTGGGTCCTCTCCTATTTGGTATCTACTTCTCAGAAGTCCAGGCCAACATGAAAGGATTCTGGTTGACAAAGTTCACAGATGATAGCAAGTTGGGAGCTATTATTAACTCCCCAATTGATGTTGACATCCTACAGAAAGGCCTCACTGAGACCAATGAATAGTGTCAGAACCATGGCCTTAAACTCAATGCCAAAAAATGTGTCGTCATCCCCTTTGGGAAAAGCCCAGTTCCCATGAATTACCACATCAATGGCAGTCAAATGAACACAGAAGGTGTTATAAGAGATCTGGGAACACAGGTTGACAGCAACCTCTCTTTTGACCACCACATTGCCATTGCGGTCAGAAAGTCCTATGTGGCACATCTCATTACTAAAGGTTTTGCATCCAGGAAGAAAGATGTCATTGTCTCCCTCTATTTTCCCTCATTAGGCCAATCATCAAGTACAATGCCCCATTTGGCATGTACCTCACTAGACACCTGCAACAACTGTAGAGGTCGCAAAAGTACCTCACAAAGAGGATCCTAGGCTTTAAACACTTGACGCCAACTATTCTCTGTTTCATATCGCCTACTTAAAGGCTATCTCTGCTTCACTTACAATGCCATGTCTGACCCAGCTCTGTTAGAAACCCAATCCCTGCATATCACATGCTCCAGAGACCTCAATCTCATTACCACAATCAACAGAACGTGCTGGAGGAACAGGTTCATAACCCAGAGACTGCCCATGTTATGAAATAGACTTCCCATACTCACTGGCCCTCTTCAAGAGAAATCTTGATGAGTGGATGGGAAACAGAAAATTCATCCTGGGGTTCACTCCAGTGGCTGTACCCGACAGAGGCACTGGGAACTAAGGTCGGGTGGTACAATGCCAGGGTAATCCTATGGGCTAGGCTTGTAAAGGCTCCAGGGCCATTAGCCTAGTACACACCTATGAACCTATGGAGTAAAACTAAATGCCAAGAAATGCATAACAGTGCCCTTTGGGAAGTCATCCATTTCTGGTAACTATCATATTGACAACACACCCCTTGGAGTTGACACAGTAGTCATAGACTTAGGGACACACACAGATAGTAATCTAGCCAATGATCATGACATGTCTACAATGGTGAGGAAATCATTCTATTTTGCGCAAATTATTAGCAAAGGTATGGCATTTATGTCCACGGAAGTCATTGTTCCTCTGTGTTTGGCATTCATCAGACCTATCATTGAGTACAATGCCCCCTTTGGTATATACCTAACCAAGCATATCCAACAAATGGAATGTCCACAGAGGCTCCTCACTAAAAGAATACAGGGTGTAAGTAATATGTCCTATGCAGCCTGCTTCAAGGCCCTATCCCTGCATTCTGTCTCCTACAGGCTTTTGAGGGGAGATCTATGCCTAGGATTCAGGGTATTGTCAGACCCCACTATGACCTGCATATCCACAAAACAAACATCACCAGAATTACCCATTCTAAAGATTTAAACTTTGTAATATAAATAGGACATTCTGGAGAGATAGGTATGTATCCCAGAAATTACCACATCTATGGAACAGGCTCCCCATCCATGTGAAGCAGAGTTCATCCCTAACCCAATTCAAGTGTAACTTGGACAGTTGGATGGGAAACTGGAAATTCATCCCTGGTTTGGCACCTATGTCTCTAATGGACACAGGTAACCTGCAAATGGTTCATCTCCAGGCCCATGCTTATACATATAAAGGGTAGTGGAACTTGTCAAAGATTTGAGATGCATGGCTAGGCTTAAAAAAGGCCCTTGTGGTTGTTAGCCTAGTTAACACCTACAGTATGAAGAATGCATTCAACAATCCAGTAGATGGAATTACTGCACATCAGCAAGTCAAATGGCATAATAAACACCCAGTCTAGGGAATAAAACCTCTTCTGCAACATCAACAGAACAGTTTGGAGAGGCATGTAAGTCTCACAAAGGATACTGCTGCTCTGGAGCAGACTCCCCATTCACATAAAACAAAACTCATCCCTATCTTTATTCAAGTACAACTTTGTAATATAAATAGGACCTTCTGGAGAGATAGATAATGGATGGGAAACCGAAAATGTACCCCAGGATTGCCTCCTGCACTACTAATGGACAGAGGCAGCTCCAATTGTATCATCCCATGCATGGATCCCCTCAATTTACCCACGGTATGGCCCCAGTTATTCTTGTTAGGGGTTAGAGATAATTACTGACCAATGGATGGGTAAGAATAATCTCTAACCAAATGGCTTAGGTTAATTTGAGCACAAAAAAGGAAACT